>NC_022028.1:35708614-35721979 GCF_000317375.1 Microtus ochrogaster | reverse complement strand
TCTGCATAGCCCTGGCTGTCCTGGAACTACCTCTTGTAGGACCAGGTTAGCCTCAAACCTCGAACTCACAGAGATCCGCCTGCCTCTACCTCTCAAGTGCTGGGATAAAAGGCGTGCGCCACCACTGCCCGACCAGGCCCTTTCAATAAATTACCCTACTTCATCCTCTCAGTGTCTGAGGGAGGTGGGCACCACCACTGCCACTTTTATTTTATTTTGCATTAGTGTGTATGTGTATGGGAGTATATGTGTGGTATCTGCACATGTATGTGTGCGCGTGCGTGAGCCTGTATGCACGCTACGGAGGCCAGAGGAAGACACGTGAGCGTCCTACTCTGTCACACTCTGCCTTATTCTTTTGAGACAAGGTCTCAAACTGAACCTGGAACTTGTGTAGTGGCCAGCAAGCCCATCGATCCTCTTTAGCCTTACAGCCAGGCTCCAGCACTAACCCCTAAGAAACAGACTCAACTTCAGCTAGTCCATGGACTACCAACATATCACACCCCACCAGAACAATGAGAAGATGCTCTGAGGTCCTCCCTGCCCATTAGGAGAAGTAAGTTTGTGCAAATAACCATAAAATTAACCCACCCAGGGAGGGCCATTGATTTACAATTGGCATAGCTTGCCAGATGCTATCTAGTTTAAGAACCGCCTTGGCCTCTCCTGGCCACGCTGTCAGCTCTTGACTTTGCAGGGCGTGTTCCCAGCAGGGAAGGCCTCTCGGCTAATGGTAGCTGCTGGAACTTGTGTCCTGGCAGGTTTCCCATATGTTGCAGGAGAGAGGCCAGCCACGTCCCTCGGTGCTGGAGTCACCCTCTTATCTAACTCTGGGGCCTGAAGCCATCCCCAGGAGATTAGGGACTTTCCCACCCTCAACTCATTAACAAGGTGGCCTCCTGCTGCAGAGAGGGAATGAGGGCGGAAAAACAGAGAATGCCTGATTAAACTGGGACCCCAGAAAGCGGACTCGGGAATCACTGATGCGTGCTTAAGACGTCTCAAATAGGTCAGGGCGGGTCTACGCCTGAGACCCAGAGTTCTGTTTCTTGTCAGCCCCTCTGTACTCCAAATCTTATTATAGCCATAGACACTCAACACACAGTTTAAGACACTATGCACTGATGAGTATATCTGAACAATTATTCCTGCCAGATATTAAAATCACAGCGACTATTCCAAGATGCTACTTTTTTTTTTTTTCCACATGGGACAAACAACCTGAAGATGATCTGATGCTCCCCACCTCTGGCCTGCTCCGGGCAGAGTGAACTTGTAAATTCAGAGCAGGGTATTCGCTTCTGATAGCAGCTGTGAATCTAGATATGTGTGTTGCTGCCAGTTTGCAGAGAAACAAAGTTGCAGGGGAATTGCTAGGAGTTCAGCCCCTCCAGTTACCAGTGGCCCCTGTTTTGTCTTTGGAAAGAAAGAGGGCCTGATATAGGCGGGAGACAGTTGTAATGACGGGAAATGGAAGGAAATTAAAATGATCGGAAGTCAGAGCACCACGACGCTCCTGTGCCATCAACTTTTGACATTCTAATTAGGATACATGCTTATGCAAATCCAGGCTGTCACTCTTTCCCCAACACAGCCCAGCGCCCACAATTGTTCCGGAGACGTTTGAGTGAGGCCGGCTGGTGCCGCGATTAAAACTCTCCCAGAATTTGAGAGGAACTGGAAGGCAGTCTCCAGAGATGCCCTAGTTTGGCGGCAGCCCGGCACAGCTGCGCTTTTGTCTTGCTGGCCACCAGGACGCCTTGAATTTCTCCCATCAAGCAAAATAGAGCGCGCCACTGAAGTGTTCTCAAGCTTCCGTCCTCAAGAGTGGAGTGGGCGAGACAGCCAGGCGAACACCACGCAGGCAGTAGGACGTGGGTTTGCAGGGTGAGCCCGGCGAGCCCCCGCAAAGAGACAGAACTTTTCACTTTGGGCATCAAAGTTGGCTGTGGGTTGATAACCGTTGAAAGTGTGTGATGGACATGGGGCTGGGAGGGGGGAGCATGTTTGAAACAAAATTAAAAAGTGAAGCATAGCCGGGCGGTGGTGGCGCACACCTTTAATCCCAGCACTCGGGAGGCAGAGGCAGGCGGATCTCTGTGAGTTCGAGACCATCCTGGTCTACAAGAGCTAGTTCCAGGACAGGCTCCAAAACCACAGAGAAACTCTGTCTCGAAAAACAAAAACAAACAAACAAACAAACAAACAAAAAGTGAAGCATACACTACCAAGAGCACATCTGCCATGGAACCAAAAGTAAACTTTAAAATTTTTCTGAGAAAAAGACAAGATCGCCTGAGTAAATTAGGAGCATGGGGACCTTGGGGAGAGTTGAAGGGGTAGTGGGGGAAGAGGCAAGGAGGGGAGCAGAGAAAAACGTAGAGCTCAATAAAAATCAATTTAAAAAATTTGTAATGATTTATTTCTTTATTTGTTTTTCTTTTATATGCATTGATGTTTTACTTACATGCATGTCTGTGTGAGGATGTCAAGTGCCCTGGAGCTGGAGTTACAGACAGTTGTGAGCTGTCATGTGGGTGACATAGTGAGTGCCCCACACCATTCTTCCAGAAAAGTCAGCCAGTCACTTGTCACGGGAGAGTAGCACAGCCCGCAAGACGAGTCTGTGGATAAAGGTGCCCATCACCCTGCCACCAAGTCTCCCCAGGACCCGCCGGATGGAAAGAGAGAGCCAGCTCCTGTAGGTTGTCCCCAGCCTCTTCCATGTGTGCACGGTGGTATGTATGTAAGCACGCACGCGTGTGCATACACACACCGGCGCACAAATATATAAAGAAATGTAAAGAAAGAAAAAAAAGCAGTGCAATCCTTTTGACTCCAAACACAAAGTAAGTGAAGCTCCTACTTTTAACAAACCACGAGTTAGCTGCTGCAGAGAGGGCTCCATGGTTGAATGCTCGTTGCTCTTGCGCTCAGAGAACCTGGGTTCAATTCTGACTACCCACGGTGACTCACAGCCATCTGTAACTCCCAGTCACTCATGTGGTACACACGCATGCATATAAAGTAAATCTAAAAGGAAAACCATTTAAAGAGTGCTAGGTAGCTATTCCCTCCTGAGAACCCAGCAGCCATGGTGGGATGGGATGGGAAGCATGGCTGGCAGGTCCAATGCTTTGGATGGACGTTTTTACATATGGGGAGCCCTACGGCATAGCCTTCTGCATAGGAGCACTAGCTGCAGGCCTTGGAGGTCACCAGTTCTCCAAGGTGCAAAGGATGCTTTCTCCTCCATCTTCTAGGAGTGCCCACGTCTTGTGTGACAGTAATTAATGAGTTTGCATAAAGCTGCCCCAGGCAGGCTGAGCCAGGGCTTCCTAGCTTTGTTAGGAAAAAGGAACAGAATCAGTGTGGGCTAATTAATTGGTCTTCAGGTAGTAACTACATCAAAGATATCTCGGGTACCCTGGGAAGCCTGAGAGAGTCAACCAGCTCAAGATTGATGAAGGGCTGCTGAGGTCAGGCTTCGAAACACAGAACCATCTGCCGACCCTCTGGGGCCGGTACCTGCAGAAAAGCAAGTTTAGAAGAACAGGTGCTGGCTTTTAACTTAGCCCTTCTTTTATGCTGAAATCATGACTTTAGCTGGGGAGAGCCTCCAGTTGGCTGGTGAAATTCACAAACTGTCTACTGTGCCTTAAAATAACCTGGCCCGGCAGTATTGCAATAACCTCGACTGGCTACTACCCAAAGTCACAGACCACGCATCCCTAGCCACAGCCACTCTGGCCTCCCCAGAGTGTTTAGCGGTATCGGGACACAGTGAGTCCTAGGCACCATTCCAGAGGGCTGAGAGCTAAGGAACACCGTTGCCCTCCAAACTGTGCATGGTTGCAAAACAGAGCGTGTGGCCTGTCTCCCCTGTATAGCATGGGTAAGAACCCACAAAGACCTTGGAAGTTGACATTTACACGTTTTTTTTGGTCCCTGGCTCAGCCAGCTGAGTTTTCTCAACCCTCTGTGATGATGATCCATGTGTCTGGTGACAATGGTTCTAAAGCATCTTTGCTTCTATAAGAACAAAACAAGGGACCATCAAGATGGCTCAAAGTCCACTCTCGGGGACACACCTTTTCCAACAAGGCTGATTCTTTCACTCCTTTCCAAAACAGTTCCGCTAGCTCCAGCCCAGCATTCAAATACGCAAGCCTAGGGGAGCCCCTCTTGTTCTAATTACCCCTCACCTTATATACACATGCAGGCACTGGCCATCCAGGGAGCTGCTTCCCTAGGTTTGACCATGCTCAGTACCCAGCACTTAGAGGCTGCCGCTCTCATAGAAGGAGCTCAGCTAGCGGGAGACCTCGTCACTGTCCACATGATGCTAGTTGTGGCCTCGAAGGATACCAGAGTTATGAGCTATGGAGACTTCTTTCTGTGCTCGTGGGCACATACCCCTGCACAAATCCTCATGAGTGCACCTGATTTTTATTATTTATCTAGCCTGTGTTTCTGTGGTCTGGTGCCATAAAGCAGGCATGGAGGTCAGAGAATAATAAGTGGCGGTCAGTTCTGTCCTTCTATGATGTGGGTCCTTGGGATTAACCTTAGATGGCCAGGTTTGGTGGCAAGCGCCTTTATCTGCCGAGTTAGCTCACCGGTCCTTTTGTTGATTCATTTACTTTGATTTTTGAGATGAGGTCTCATGTATCTCAAGCTCACCTCGGACTCACATACTCAAAGATAACCTTGAGCCTCTGCTCCTTCCGCTTCTGCCTCTCCAGAGCTGGGGTGCAGGCTTGAGCTGTCGTGCCTGGTTTTTCTGAACACCCTGCATATGCTCAGCACTGTACACCCTGCATACACTGAGCACTGTACCAATGGAGCTACATCCCTCGCTAAAATAACGTCCATCATAACGTTTAAAAAACATAAACCTGTCTCTCACAGGCCTTTAATCCCAGCACTTGGGAGGCAAGGCCCACGTTGACCTCTGTGAGTTTGAGGCCAGCCTGGTCTACAGAGTGGATTCCAGGACAGCCAGGGCTACCTCATGAGAGCCTGTCTCAAATAAAAAAAAATAAAATAAAATAAAGATAAACCATGAATCTGAACAAAGTCATAAACCTGGGAATAAAGCTAGCGAGAGTTATATTAGACTCTTATACTAAAAGTGGTAAAATGTTGCTTCGGTGAGTGAAAAAAGACACGCAAAGGGAAGACTAACCCATGACAAAATATGACAAAATACGGCTACGATCTTCGCGTCCCCCACACCAATCTCTAAGTTCTGTGTGGTCTAAAGCAAATTCCCAACATGATTTTCAAGAGCTTTCACACTCAAGTGTGAACAGCTTCTACCAGGAGCTATCACGGCAGACTGAACTCTCCTGAGCTACCTCACAGGAGAGGTAGCTTTCCCTGTTGGGCTGTCGCACCAGCCTTTACTGTTATCTATTTTAATTTTGTTTATCTAGTTAATTTATGTGTTTTCATGATATCTCACAGCACAGGCGCTGTAGAGTTACAGTAACTGCACGTCCGTGCTGGCGCACAAGGAGAGGAAATGGGCTGGTGGACTGGAGTAGGCAGAGACTCAGGGGGAGGGGAGGGCAGCTGCTGGCAAGGATGGCACTTCAGTGGGTGGGCAAGCAGTTCTTTCCAGAATGGAGAGCCAAAGGAACTGGTTATTTATATTTGGGGCGGGGCGGGGGGGGGAGAATCTGGTAGCGAAAATTCCCCTCTTGTCATACCATATGTGTACACATTCCTTCAAGGTAGATCATAAAGAAATAGATAAACACACAGATGAATAAATAGTGTTTACAAGAAGACGAGGAAATTCTTCACATTGTCTACATCTCTGATCATGCACGTATGCTGTGGTGTGTGCACATGCTTGTGTACACATGTGCCTTGTACGCGCCTTGCACGGGCACGTAGCAGCCCAAGGTCATATTTTTTTCCCTACGAGGAATTGAACTCAAGGCTTCACACAGCTACATCAGTGCTGTGCCCCTGAGCTCCTTCCTGAGTCCTCTTTATTTTACTATTACAATTACTTTTGGAGACAGGGTCTTGCGCACCCCACACTGCCCCACAATGTGACCAAAGATGAGCTTGCACTCCTGATCCTCCTGCCTTAGCTACCTGAGGGCTGGGATAACAGGGGTGCACCACATCAGTTTTGAATGTGGTACTGGGGACGTAACACAGGGTTTTGTGCATGCTAAGCAGGTCCTCTGTGGTGATATTTTGTTTGTGTTTTAACAAGTAAAGCTCCCCTGAAGATCAAAGCATAGAGCTAAAATAAACCACTAGAGAACAGGGAAAGGTGGCTCACACCTTTAATCCCAGGACTCTGAAGACAGAGGCAGAGGGATCTCTGTTAGTTTAAGGCCACCCTGGCCTACCCGAGATAGAATCTGTCTAAAAGAGAAACAGAGCTCACACAAAGATGGTCCCAGCACTTGGGAGTCACAGGCCTTTAATCCCAGTACTAGGGAGGTGGAGACAGGAAGTGATATGGATGGGTGGAGAGAGGAATATGAGGTGGGAGGGGACAGGAACTCAGTGCAGTCTGAGGATGCAGTCTGAGGACTGATAAAGATGGGATCGTCCCTTTAGTCTGAGGATTTGGTAGAGGTAAAAGGTCTCTCTAGTGGCTGACTGCACTGACTCTCTGATCTCTCAGCTTTCACCCCCTGGTATAGACTCTGGGTTTTTATTTTTAACACCAATTAGAATTCGTGCTACAGCCCTCCAACAACTGAGCTATACATCCAGCCCTTTCGCCTACCTTAGGGAGCCACTTGACAGTGTCTCTATTACACATGTTAAAGCCGCTGCTCGGTAATTCCATTCTAAGGGGTAGTACCTTGGTAAAGCGTGCGAGAGTCTAGAAAAGACAAGCGTATGGCTTCTTCAAGATTGATTTTTACTTAGTTATGTGTCTGTGTACACGTGGGGTTGTGCTTCCCCGTGCAGGCAGAGGCCAGAAGACCATGCTGGCTCCCTCAGAGCTGGAATTACAGTTATTTCTGGGACCCCCCCCCCCAGTCTGTTACATGAGTGCTGGGATCCAAATCCCATTTCTCAGGATTGCACAGACATGCTCTTAACCACTCTTAACCACCATCTCTCCAGCCCCCTGTTCATGCCAATTTCATGCAAAGCCCCAAACTGCAAACCAGGGAAATCATCACCAACAGAAGGAAGTATAAACAGACAAGTAGCACCTGACCAAACAACGTGTTCCCCTTAACAAGGACTAACCAGAGAGCACTGTACATTGATGTATGGAGCCAATTCCTGCTGAAAGGCAATCCTGTGATTAATTAATAAAGCCAAGAGAACTCTTCAATGTTGCACAAAATAAAGTTTGTTTTGGTTACCCCTTTAAAAAAAAATGGTGAGTTGTTTTGTTTGTTTTTGTGGCCTCAGCAACCCAACTTGTCGTGCATACAGCTTGTATGCTTAATTAGTGATCCTTCTGTGTCTGCAATTAGCACCAGGACAATTAATAAAATAACACCTTTACAGCTCCATTTAGCTATCAGAAGTGCACAACCAGGCATAATTAATTCGTCATGAATAAATCATGGCTGATTAACTAATCTGTTTGCTACTAGCACATTAGGAACAGCTCCCACCTGAGCACAGCTAATTTTTCTCTGCCGGACAGGGCCGGACGCTCACACAAAGTCAACCCGTGCAAACATGCACTGTTAAGCAGCAAGTGCATTGGTACAGACGGGGAGCTTCTGAGTTGTCGCCTTTAAATGCTATCAAGCCTCTTAGGCGATTGTCCAGAGAGTGATGGAAAGGGCCACCACATCTGGAAGCCCGAGTCCAGGGCAGGTCTCACACTAACCCATCGCCTGGAGGGATTGATTGTTAAAGCTCAAAGTACCAGCCCTAGTCCCCAGAGCTCCAGACACAGGTGGTCCAGAAGAGGGCTGGTGATTTTGCTTTTCTAGCAAGTTCCCATATGGTCCTGATGCTGATGGAGGACCCCTGCTCAGGGAACCCGACTTACAATTGCTGGGGTTCCCAAGTCCTTTCTATAGAGTCTAACAGGTTTGCTGTAGTTTGGGGTTTTTGAAGCAGGATCTCAGAGAACTCATGCCGGCTTCAAAGTCATTGGCTAGAGAGAGAGCTGCTGCTGGCCTTGAAATTCTGGTCCTCCTGCCTTCCCCTCACTAGTGCCAGCTTTACGGGTGTGTGCTGTGGTGCCTGGCAGGATGGTAGCAAATCCCCGTACTCCTAGTTCTCACTTCCTACCTTGCTTGAGGCCGAGTCTCTCTAAGTGTTTGTCACTGTGCTGTGTATATGTGTACAGGTGGTCTGTGAGTTTCTAGGTAGGTGGAGGAGACAGTCGGGATGGAAGGATAAGGGTAGGGGTGGATTCGCCCATCCTAACTGAGGTATATTGGGAGTACAGCAGCTCTTCACTGCATCCATCTTTCACGTGGATTACAGGGACCCAAACTTGACCATAATGCTTGCCAGGCAAGTCTTTTACCCATCAAGCCCCAAGTCCACCTAATACATCCTTTCTTCTATTCATTTTCTGAGTTTTGACTGACAAAAAGATGGAGAAGATTATTTTTATTACATTTATTTGCTTATTTTGTATATGCACGTATATGTGTGGGTGTGTGCACGCTACAGCACCTATGTGTATGCGAGTCCAGAGGAAAACGGGCAGAGTGTGTTCTCTTTCTATTTCTGGGTCCCAGAAGTCAAATTCAGGTTGTCAACCTTGATGACAAGCACTTCATTCACTCAGCCGTCTTGCTAGCCCCAAAATCATTGGGTTTTTTTGTTATGTTTTTTTTTGTGTGTGTGTTTTTTAGCTACACTGAAATTCCTTTACATTGTTCCCCCAAAATAAATTGTTCCATTTTGCTACCCTCACAGCCCACACAAATCCAAACACCCCACCAATCATAGGCCAACCTCCCTATAACAGTTCTCCTTCTCCCCGCGTTTCCTTTCCTAGCACGGTTACATCGTGAGATGTTTTCCTGCGCGTTTCTCAGGATGATACTCTGAGCCAGCAACTGCAATCTTCAGGAGGTCAGCTGTGCCCACTTGCAAAAGGCTCATCCCAGCTGGGCTAGTGAACTGTTCCCTCTCCTCCCAGCAGGGCTGGGGAGGTCACATGACCCTCACCTGAGGATCTAGCCTCTCCCTCCCACTCACAAAGGGCCCCAGCAAGGGGCTGGGAGATACAGGCCAGCAAAGACTGAGGCCCCGGGGGATTCCATCTCTGCCGCTACAGGACAGTCATCGCCATCGCCGGACAAAGCCTTTTTCCGGGGTCACGTTTCAGGAGGCCACACCCACACTCTGTAAGTAACCCCTCGCTTATGCTCTGGAAGTAATGCCAACAGCTCACTGGTGCCCTGGGAGAATGATGGCGTTGTACCTCAGTTTATCTTTGGAAACTTAGGGAATGGGGAGGAAATGTTTATGTGGACCACAGGGAAAGGATTTTTAGCAACACTGCTTTTCCACGGAGCTATTAACTCTTCTGAATTCTTCTGAATGTCTACGAGATACTCTGTTAGGTACCTGTGCCTAAATTTAAATGGCCTCACCTAGGTCCTTATCAATGGATGGCGTTTCCTTTTTCTTTTTCTGGTTTTTCGAGACAGGGTTTCTCTGTGTGTGGCTCTGGCTGTCCTGCCTCTGCCTCCCAAATGCTGGGATTAAAGGCGCTTGCCGCCACCGCCTGACTGGACCTCTCTTTGATTGGCAGTCATGATCAAAAGAAGTGGCAGCCTCGCTGCCTGCTGGGGGTTCCTGAACATGCACACAGGCAGAGCCCTTCATCAGTTGAGGAGCTGGAGATGCTGTCCTGCCTCCATCAAATGGCTTCCCTTTCTGTTCTCCACCGTCGAGGGCACTGATCAGTGGACTGGCTGAAGCCAGCTCTGGGCATTTGTTGTTGGTTTGCTTTGGTTTTATTGGTAGTGAGAAAACACTTGTGTTTAGCGGTGGCCACAGCCCAGCATAAGTCTCTAGACCGTCAGCGTGCCCTCCAAGACAATAGCCGCGCCACCCTTCAGGTCAACTCGTCCATCAGGTCGCAGGGCAATGTCCAGTTCTCCTCCTCGGCGGGAACACTGAAAGGCTTAAAGAGAACACAGAGTGGAGCCAATTGAGAGTGTTTCCCTGTGATTGACACAGCGAAGGATTTGTTGTTACAAACCCGCAACTCCTCCCAGGCCAGTTTCCAGGATAAATTTCTCAGGTGTCCATAGTGCCTCCCACCATCCTCCTGCAGACACAGGCCCACGTGCAACTGATGTGCGCACGCTACCCAGTCCTTTCCTTCCTGGGCCATTTAGTGAGCCCACCTCAGCTCTGAATTAAACAGAGGGAGTTTGTTTTCTCATAACATATTAAAGTATGTGCCAAGCCCACAAAAGGCATGACCTCAGATTTCTAGGAGCTCAGGAGGACATTATACTCACCCGGGATAGAGAAAAGGGATCGTCGATCTCAGGAGTTACTTAGCAAGCTAATTACACGCATCAAGCATGCTTACTGTATTAGAAATACCTGTGTTTGGGGAAGCAGGGGAAGAGGGCTAGGAGGGGAGGGGCTGCTGAAGGGAAGAAGATTCAGGAATATTTCACATGAGGGATAATATAAGATCTGCCTTTCATTTATTTATTTACTTACTTACTTATTTATTTATTTATTGGGAGAGGGTTTTCCTGTGTAACCCTGGCTGTCCAGGAACTAACTCCATAGGCCAAGCTAGTCTCAAACTCATATCTGACTGTCTCTGCCTCTGGGATTAAAGGCATGCACCACCAACAACCAGTTCAGCTCTTATTACATTAAGGAGCTAGTGCACGTGAGAATAGATAGTGGCCAAAATGAGGCCAATGAGGAATTTGCGCTGGGCATAGTATTATGCAATCCCAACCCTTAGGGGGTCTGTGCAAACTGGAGTCCAGCCTGGTCTACATAGCAAGACCCTGTCCCAAATAGTTAAGGGTTGGGGCTCTGGGACTCTGACTCTATGTATTTGCAAAGCCCTGAGTATAACACCCAGGCACCCAATGAGGAGGGGAGAGGGAAGCGACCGTCCTACCTCGCATCTCTCTCTTCCCAAGCTGCTGGGACCAGTAACTGCTCAGAACGGTGTGCGCAGCTCCTGAAAAATAAGACACTATGAGAACAGGCAAAGAATATGCAAGCATGCGTCCCCATTGTGTTAAGTGATAAATCACCTAGCCAGTTTGACTAAACCTTAGATGATCTAATCCTAAAGTCAACCAGGCTGGGCCATAGCAGAGTGTGCAGTAAGGATAGGAAGACAGGGTTTAGGAATCGGCTTTCCCAACTTGTCTACCAACTGTGTCTTACTGTTTCTGGAGGATTAGACTCTAGGGATTTGCTTGCTTGTTTTTAGACACTGGTTCCATAGAGCTCAGGCTGGCTGGAATTCTCTATATAGCTGAGGTTACTCTTGAACTCTTGATCCTTCTGCCTCTGCTTCCCAAGGGCTGGGATTACAGGTGTGTATTACCATACCTGGCTTTGGTCTTTCATTTGGCTCTACCACTCCTTGTCAGTTCTTTCCCCTGGAGCTGGAGGTAGAGGCAGTGGGGAGCCACCTAACATGAACTCTGGGAATTGAACTCCGGTCCTCTGTGAGAGCAGCATCTGCTCTTAACAACTCCGTCACCTCTCTGGGAGCATTGTCAGCTCTCGATAGGAAATTCGAGACCTTCGTATACATCTTTCTATAATTTTCAGGGAACATAGCATCTTCCTTCTACAGCACATACGGTAGCAAAGGAAGTCAGACACAGGGTCAGCCTTGTAGGCCTTATGGACAAAAAGAGTGTTCCTTCCACCAGGGTTTGCTGTTGTTCAGTGTGCTGGGCAAGCTTTCTATAGACAAGATTAGCTCCTTAGTTAGTTGTGTGATTGTACCCTAGAAGTAGGTCAGAGACTACATATGAAAACAAACAAAATATAAAGTGGCCAAGCGGTGGTGGCACACGCCTTTAATCCCAGCACTCAGGAGGCAGAGGCAGGCGGATCTCTGTGAGTTCCAGGACAGCCAATGCTGTTGTACAGAAAAACCCTGTCTCTAAAAAAAAAAAAAAAAAAATGTATATATAGTCATGCCAGGCATAGTAGTGAAGGCCTGTAGTCCTACATCAAGATTCTTGGAGCCTATTTTGAGGATTTATAAGCTACACAGGGAGTCTGAGATTAAGCTGGGCTACATGAAACCTGTCTTGAAAAATGGAAGGTGCGGAAAAGAAAGTAAAAAAGCTGTAACTTATTTATAACTGGCTGAAAGTCTTCAGGAAGGAAAAAAGAAAATGAAGTTCTCTCTTTTCACGCACAGGCAAACTTACTGAGCATTATGGGATGCTTTATCCAGGACTGGGCACTGAACGCTCCAAGTCCTAGGGCCCCTCAGTCCCGCTCTACCCTAGCTAATACAAAGACCTTCACCTTCCAGAAAATAATCCACACAAAGTGCATTGCTTGTCAGTCTCACAGAAGCAGCTGTGTGCATGCATGCAGCCATGGTGTGCTGGCGAGTTTATGACAACTCGACACAAGCTAGAGCCACTAGAGAGAACCTCAAAGGAGAGAAAGCTTCCACAAGATCTGGCTGTAAGGGATTTTCTCAATTAGTGATTGACCGGGGAGGGCCCAGGCCATTGTGGGTGGTGCTGTCCCTGAGCTGGTGGTCCTGGGTTCTATAAGAAAGCAGGCTGAGGAAGCCATGAGGAACAAGCCCATAGCAGCTCCCCTCCATGTCCTCTGCATCAGCTCCTGCCTCCAGGTTACTGCCCTGTTTGAGTTCCTGTCCTGACCTCCTTCAGTGATGGACTACACTGTGGAAGTGTGAGCCAAATAAACCCTTTCCTTCCCTATTCGCTTTCGGTCATGGCGTTTCATCACAGCAATAGAAACCATAATATAAGTGGGGAGAGACTCAGTGGACTTCATGGATGCTCCAGGCCAGCATTTTCCCGAGTTTTACACAATACGTTGCTGAACTTAGTGTTCCTGCATTTTGTTTTTCTCAGAGAACTCAATGAAGATTCCAGAGCCATCATGGCTCCTAGCATTTGGAGCCTTTGCCTAGCCCCTTTCATCTCAGAACCTCCTTTCCCCCAGCAGCCCTCTCCATCGAGGCTGCAGAGATGACTAGTCTCAAAGAACGTGTAAATACAGGGTGTGACTTTCCTGCCCTTCTTTGGTGTAGTTCTTCTGCTTCCAGCTGGTATAAGTTCTACACATGTTGGCGCAGGTGCACTGCTAGTGGAAGGTGTAAGTCTGTAACTCTGTAGCGGAGCGCTTGTCTAGCAAGCAAAGTCTGTGGAGGTAACTCTGTAGCGGAGCGCTTGT
>NC_022028.1:35701642-35708514 GCF_000317375.1 Microtus ochrogaster | reverse complement strand
AGCGGAGCGCTTGTCTAGCAAGCAAAGTCTGTGGAGGTAACTCTGTAGCGGAGCGCTTGTGTAGCAAGCAAAGTCTGTGGAGGTAACTCTGTAGCACAGCGGTTCCCTAGCAAGCAAAGTGACTCTGGGTCTAATCCCCAGTGCTAGGAGAGGAGAAGGAGAAACAAGTTAAAAAGAGGTGGAGACTGAGTATAGTTTATGTTCGCTGGGCATTTACCTGTGCCAGGCACTGTACTTCCCCCTGGGCATGTGCCGTGCTGACCTAACCCTCTAAGGTACCAGTCACATCACACAGATGAGGGATTGAGGCTTCCAGGGGTTGTCACCTATCCAGGTGATAAGAACAAGGAAGGAGGCCTACAGAGCCTCCTTCTTTTCATTTATTTATTTATATATTTTGTTTTTTTGAGACAGGGTTTCTCCGTAGCTTTGGAGAACTGGAACTCGTTCTGTAGACCAGGCTGGGTTCGAACTCACAGAGATCCTCCTGCCTCTGCTTCCCAAGTGCTGGGATTAAACACAAGCACCACCACTGCCCAGCTGAGCCTCCTTCTTTAAAGTGTCTATACACAGAAGATTTCAGTGAAAGGGTAAAGGGAGAGAAAGGAAGATGAAGAACAGAGGCAGCCCCAGCCACTCAGTGGGCAGGATGGCAGGCGTCTGTGATCCAGCCTTTGGAAGGTAGAGGCTAGAACGGCAGGAGGTCAAAGTCATCCTCATGCTGAGTTGGAAACCAGCCCAGGTTACCTGAAACCCCATTTCAGAAAACCAAATCAAAGCAAGGCGTCTAATGTCACACGAAGGCTTTGGTTTTCGTTTCTTCCCCTGACGCTGGGATAAAATACTGTGGCAGAAGCAAGTAAGAAGTCAAGAGTTTATTTTTGCTCACGGGTCAAGGCCTGGCCCTTCAGCTGCTCACTTCACATGTCACAGGGTCACACATCACACAGTCACATGTCTCTGTCACGAGAGAGCGATGCCTACAGCTGCTGCTTAGCCACTCCCCGCCAGGATCCCGGTTGGGGAATTAAGATAGGCCTGCCCACTTGATGAACATAGTCAAGGTAACCCCTCAGAGTTCTGCCCAGAACCCCACCTCTCAGGGGGTTCTGGATGCTGTGGCATCTCAGCACCAAGCGCTCACAGTGTGTAGCTCTTTGTATTCCTCCCCTTCCCTGGTTAAGTCACCTCTGATAGTAAATGAAGAGTACCTGTTACCGGGTCTTCAGGCAAACCAATCCACGGTGCAAAGTACCGGGAGTAGAAGTCATAGTGGGGTGTCTGCCCCCCAGGCTCTCCTCTGAGAGTGAGAATGAGTCCTTTCACCCTCCCTGTCTTTTCCATTCGAGGCAGAGGTTCTGTGTTCACCCTCAGGGTCTCCAGAAAGGACCTTGAGCACAAACAGAACGGGTTCAGAATAAGTATTTTCAGATCACCCCCTTCACAGAATGGGAAAGAGGCTGAGCTGTGCCCAGATGGCTCAGCAGAGGGAAGGGAGAGCCTGCCTCTGACATGTACCTAGGAAAAGAAAGTGGTTGGACAGGCATGATGGTAGATGCCTGTAATCTCACTCTGGTAGCAGAGGCAGGTGGATCTCTGTGAGTTTAAGGTCAGTCTGGTCTACAGAGCAATTTCCAGGACAACCAGAGCTATATAGGGAGACCCTGTCTCAAAAGAAAGGTCAGTCATGTACTGGAGACAACACAGCCTGACTGAAGCAGAGCTGGGAATCTGAGTGCTGGCATGTGAATGGTTAAACACAGCATTTACCTGTCATAAGAATCGCTGAGCCGGAGCAGGAGTTTTCGGGTATCTGGAGAGTACCGGATATCCTGGACCACGGTGTCACCTATGGCTGTCTGTGGAACAGATCGAGCATGCCTCAGAGGGCCAGCAAGATGGCTCGATGAGTAAAGGTGCTCGCTGCCAGGCTTGATAACCTGACTTCAGTCACCCAGACTCAAATGGCAGGAGAGAACACACTACTTCAAGCCGTCCTCTGATCTCCAACCTCCTGCCTAGCAGGCATGGAGCCATGGCACCGCACAAACCATGCAAAAGGATGAGAGGTTCATGATCAAGCCGGAGAGAGCTCAGTGGGCAAAGTGCCTGCTTTGCAATCATGAGGACCCGAGTACAAGCCCCACAATCTGTGCTTTTGTTTTTCAAGGCAGGGCTCACATCCTATAGACCCACAGGTGCACATGAGTGTCACAACCTTCTGAGTACTTGTGTTTATATCTATAGGTTAGCGTTGTGCTGTTCTCAGCCTTTGTCAGAGGAGCTTAGGTTCACAGTAAGTAGTGGTTAATGCAGGAACTCGTTCACTGGTCCAAAGCTGCCGGTCAGTGGCTTTTGAGGGTTTGGCCCTAACTGGGACATCTATTATTATCTGCTCTGAAGGTTCAGAGAGCACAATGAGGGGGAGGTGGGAAGAGTGTTGCAGATGTGTGTATGTGTGTGTCTATCTGTGTCTGTGTGTCTAGACATGATATGGCCACTGTACTCGTGGGCTCATGAAATCACAGCAGCTATGGCTATCAGCACAACATCAGACTGGCCAACATTTCATCATGGATGAGGGAGGAGCTCATGAGGTCCACAGCTTCCCTGACTGACTATTGGCAGATAACAGCAACTGAAGAAGGGGTGTCATTTTCTCAGTGGTCATACCCATTGCCCAGATTCCAGTAAATAACACCCACTACCAACCAGTAAGGAACTCTTTTTAAACTCATTGGGAAACACACACACACACAGAGATACACAGACAGACACAGAGACATGCAGAGACATATAGACAGACACAGAGACATGCAGAGACATATAGACAGACACAGAGACACACACATATCCACAGACACATACACAGATAGACACACACAGAGACAGACACACACGCACAGGGACACACACAGGTATGAGAGAGGGAGGAGGGTCAGGGGAGTAAAAAAGACTACATTTGCTCTACACAGGAATGAACTTGTAAATGATTTTTAGAAGAAGAAAATTCCCATCTCTCCTACTTGAACTTGGATGGGCACAGTCACCCCAGGCTGATTTCTCCTTCCTGCTGCAGTAAACAGAAATTCAACCTTTCATTGTCCGAGGGGGCTGAGGGTGCCTGATACTGTCTTCATTGCCTCCTTCAGTTCTCTCTCTCTCTCTCTCTCTCTCTCTCTCTCTCTCTCTCTCTCTCTGTCTCTTTCCAAACACTCTTTCTTACTTCTGCCCCTCTGTGGAGGTTAAATGAGTTAGGTGTGATGGCATGAACATGTAATCCCAGCCAGCACGTGATAGGCAAGAGAATTGCAAGTTCAAGGCTAGCCTGGGCTACACAGTCATTACAATTCAATAGAAGTGATGAGTCTTACCAAATAAACACAATACTAACATTCTAATCTGAAATCACCTAGGCTTCCACTGCAATGCCTCCAACTGGTAGGCGACCCAATTTGGGATCCCATTATGTTGGAACACAGTCCAAGAATGAAGTCGTGTGAGGGGAATTCTGAGTGCTTGTGTGGATTCCCCAAGAGAACAAGACAAGAGTCTTGTGACCTCAGTTTCTTCAAAAACACAGAATTGCCAGGCAGTGGTGGTACATGCCTTTAATCCCAGCACTAGGGAGGCAGATCTCTGGTTTGAGGCCAGCCTTGTCTACAGAGCGAGTTCCAGGACAGGCTCCAAAGTTACACAGAGGAAGCCTATCTCAAAAACCAAACCAAAACAAAAGTTGGCTATTGCCTGAGACTTTAGTCCACCTCATTTTTAGGTCCTGATCTCCCAGGCTCACACCGCCAAGTAGAGCAGTAAGTGACATCACACCAGAGATTTCAAACACAAACGACCACGTCACAGGGCTCTAACTGGAGACTTTCCACCAACCTTTATCAAGTCTTCCACCTCATGGAAGTCCTAGAAGAGGAAAAGAGACGCGGTCATTGCGGTCATCGCTCAACGGGAGAGCCGCGGCTCACCGCAGTTTGTGGATACAGTTGTGTGTATCTTAATGAGAGGTAAACACAGAAAGAGCTGACCTGGGGGAAGGCTGGGTAGAGAGGAAAGTCCAAGACAATCCCGTCCTCTGCTCTTCTGGCCTTTAGCTCCCCGCTCATAGTGGTGAAGGTCAGAGTGCTGTTTGTGTTCTCTGGACAGAGGAGGAAGCAAGCAAGAATCAGGAAAATAAGCTCGGTACAGGGGACTTCCCTAACCCCTAGGGACTGAGTCTAGCACCACACAGATTCAGGGCAAGTGACCTAACACCGAGCTATAGTATCAGCCTATTTTAAAATGTTTTTTAAAAAGATTTTCTATTTTATTTTCATTTTCAAGGCAAGACCTTAACTATGGAACCCCCATGAGCCTGGAACTTCCTATGTATGCCTGGCTGGTTTTGAACTCACAAAGAGCCACCTGCTCCTACCTCTAGAGTGCTGGTGGTGCGTACGTGGGATCCTAGCACTGGAATATGGAGGCAGGAAGATCAAGAGCACAGGATCCTCCATAGTTACATAGAGAACCCAGGGCAAGCCTGGGATACACAAATAACTGTCTCAGAAAAAAAAAATACATATGGGAGCCTGCTGTGGGGACACACACTTTAATCCCAGCACTGGGAGGTAGAGGCAAGAGGATCTTTGTTTGTGACCAGCCTGGTCTACAGAGTGAGTTCCAAGACAGCCAGGACTACCTAGCTCAGGGAAAAAAACAAAGCCAGAACCAACATATATACATGCATACATACATACAAGCATACATAAAATAAAATTCACATTACTTATCTTGTGAAACAGCACAGCGGCAGAGGCCAGGGTGGCGTGACCACACAGAGGAACCTCACTCTCTGGTGTAAACCACCTCAGTCCAAAGCGGGAACCTTCAGAGGAGGGAGAGCCAAAGAGACACAAGTTAACCCACAGAGGCAAGCCTTAAGCTTCTGGCATTTTCTAAGTCTCTCACTGGTGTGGTTAACAGCAAACTGTTGGCAAAGGACAAACGCAGACTGGACAGACATCCACAGGCTCCCCGCGGCTAGTTCTGGAGCAGAGACAGTAGCTTCTCCAACACCCTCTTAGTCCATTCGGGGTGCTATAGCAGAACTCTACGTGATGGGTGACTCTTTGAGGAAATATCTGTAATAGCCCCGTGGCTTGGAGGTTGAAGGTCTAGGGGCTGCCACCTACTGAGCGTCCTGTCACCGCATCGACACACGAGGGCGCCAAACACCCGTGTGCTAGAAGCCCACTCCTGAGATACCAACCCGCCCTCAAAGAGATGCCATTAATTACTCCACTGTCTCCCATCAGGACCCACCTACCAATATGCTACCCCGGAGACCCATTTTTTCCAATATATGACCTCAGGAAACCTTACATTATAAACTGAGACTGAACTTCAACACAGCTTCTCCTAGATGAGCTAAAACCCACACAAGCTATCTGCCGGCAGATAACATATAAACATCTCCTTAAACCTCCCTCCCGAGACTCGGCTTCCACGGCCACCCAGGAACCTATGAAAAGTGTGCATTTACTTTGTGTGAAGTTGTCGCTTGGTTGCAGTTTCCTGACGAAAGCCGTTTCGGAGAGGTTCATTTCCCTTGCGATCTGTTGATGGGCGTCTTCAGCCAGAGCCTTAATTAGGAAGAACAGGTTATGGAGACTCTGGAAGCACAACTCAGACTTCCTTGCTCGAGCAACTACCATTAGTTAACAGGGCGGTTTACCCTCGAGTCATGAAATTCTAGTTACATCCAAGGATTGGGAGGCATGTTTGTGCAGACAGTTTTTCAGATACCCTGGCGTCCTGCTCCTATGGAGAATCACAAGTGTGCAAAAGCCTACAGCAGTGGAAATCCAGAGGGTGGGGCCAGGCTCCTCGGTGTCGGTTTGTTATCAAGGAAAAGATCTTGTGCTCTTTTTTATTCCCTTTTCCCCGTGCAGGGAATCAACCCCAGGGCTTCCTACGTGCTGGGCAAGAAGCTCTATCACTGTGCTGTGGCCACAGCCATTTTTAATTGACTAATTAATTACTTTTTCTTTGTAGACAAGTTCTAAGATGCCCAGGGGGGTCTTCAATTTGTCATTCTTCTACCTCAGCCTCTTAAGCAGCCAGGATTGGGGCTACGGCACATCCAGGCCTGATTTGCTTTATGCTTTTCTTGAGACAGGGTCTTAATAGAGGGCCCAAGCTGTCCTGCGACTCACTACGTAGCCCAGGTTATCTCCGTACACGTAAACTCAAATCCTCTTACTCAGTCTCCTAAGTGAAGAGATTTTTAGGTATGTGTCACCGCCTACTGTTTTTCCTCTAAATTTACATTTTCATTTTTATTTTCTTTAAGATTTATTATGTATACAGCATTTTGCCTACATGTATGCCTGCACACCAGGAGAAGGCACCAGATATAGTTCTTCCTTTTGTTTGTTTGGTTGTTTGTTTCCAGACAGTTATTCTGTGTAACAGTCCTAGCTGTCCTGGAACTAGACTTTGTAGACTAGGCTGGCCTCGAACTCACAGAGATCCTCCTACCTCTGCCTCCCAAGTGCTGAAATTAAAGGCATGTGTCCCCAATGCCTGACAAAAGCCTATAAATTTCTAATATAAATTCAACTAGTTCATTTATCTGGGGAGGCACGTGTCTGTCACAGCACACTTGTGAGGTCAGAGGTCCATGTGCAGGGGGAGATTTCTGCTTCCACATTGGGACTCCCAGGGATTGAACTCTGGTCTTTGGGCTTGGTGCCAAGGAACTACACCTGCTGAGCCACCACTCTCATGTAAAAGAACTATTTATACGATGAAGATTTTTAGCAACCTAACTTTTCTTTTTTTTTTTTTTTTTTTTTTTTTTTTTGGTTTTTCGAGAC
>NC_022028.1:35655764-35701158 GCF_000317375.1 Microtus ochrogaster | reverse complement strand
AAAAAAAAAAAATTTTTTTTTATTATTTTGAGAGAGTATATGTATGTGTGTTTGTGTCTGTCTGCCAGCACACTTGAGTGTAGAGCCTTTGGAGGTCAAGAGAAGAGAGGGGGGAGGGGGGAGAGAGAGAGAGAGAGAGAGAGGGAATCTGCCTGTCTGTCTGGATTTGTACACACGTGTGCCGAGCTCCTGGGGTCGGAAGAGTATCACATCCCCTGGAGTTACAGGCAGTAGTAAGTGTGGTATAGGAAACGGTAAAGGCAGGCGTGGTGGCACACACCTGTAACTGCTCAGCATGGAGGAGGCTAAGACAGATGGAGTCTGAGGATAGCTTGGGCTACATAGGGAATTTAAGGTCAGCTAGGGTTGGAAATCAAGATCTTGCCTCAAAGGTCTCTCCCAACCTCCATGAGAGAGTCCCTAGAATCAGATACTAATGTACTGTCAGCCATATTTAGTATAAAACTAAACTTTGATGGCTATCCAGAAGCCTGTCTGCTTTTTATAATTATTTGCACATCTATTTATTCTTGATTTTGTAAGATGGGTCGGTTTCTTCATGTCGCCCCAGCTGGTCTAGGACCTCCTCTATAGCCCAGGCTGACCTCACACTGCTGACCCTCCTGCCTGATCCCTAGGAACGTCAGCATAACAGGCATGAGCCCCAGTCCCTGCTGCTGCTGCCTCTTTAATGGGCTCCAGTTGTCCATTCCAGTTGGGAATCTGTGCTTCTGACTGGGTCTAGGAGCAGCCATTCCTGTCATAACCTACAGACATGACCATCAGCAAATACGACAAAGATCACAAGCCAAAGTGGCAAACACTCAGGGTGGCCTCACTTCTTTTCCAGAAGTCACAGGCTCTACACACATCTAGAATTTCAGGCCTGGCCCTTGAGAAGCGAGTACTTACATTTTCCAGGAGGCAGACGGCAGCAGGATTGCCCCGGAAAGCTGTTGCCGTGAATGCGTCTGCTATGAAAATCGGGAGCTTCATTTTCCTCCCCGTTCTGTCTGCGAGGTTGCTGCCTTGCTGGGAGCCTGCTTCACTTCCTGGTGTTAAGAAAAAGAAAAGAAAAAAAAAGAGTCAAAAAGTTAATGTTTCACTGGTGCACACAAGCACACAGTTAATGGGTCCCAGATACAAAGTCAATTATTCAACATAATTCCCCTTGAAGACAGCAATCCTCTGACTTTTTCCATCTTTGCACTGAATCCCCGTTGCAGAGTCTCTCAGGGTTGGGCAAGTGAGCACAACCCTTAGTGTGCGTAGAGCCCTGGCCTCCGTCCCAGCTCTGAAGGCGAAAAGGCTTCAGATCCAGCTCGGCTGCTAGTGTTGGCTTAGCATGCACAAAGCCCTGGATCGAAACCAAGTGGCCTGAAACAGGACATGGTGGCACACATCTGTGATCCTAGCACATGGAAACAGGCAGGAGGATGAGAAAGGTTCAGAGCCATCCTCAGAAACACAGGGAGTTCCAGGTCAACCTGGGATACTTACATAGTCTGTGAAAGTTTACTGCCCATGTCTGACAGGTAAAACGTAAACATTGGGTTGTTTGTTGGTTTGTTTGTTTGGGGCTGGTTGCTTTGTTTCATTCTTATTTTTAGAGACTGGGTTTCCCTGTGTAGCCCTGGCTGTCCTGGAACTCTATAGACCATGCTTGCCTTGAGCTCAGATATCTTCCTGCCTCTGTCTCCCGAGTGCTGGGATTAAAGGTATGCGCCATTACAGACTGGCAAACATTGGGTTTTCATCAGCAGGAAACAACATCAAGTCACCCTCTTCTTCTTTTTTAAACAGGGTCTAACTATGCATGTTTTATGGCCTGGATCTTAAGGCTGGCTTTGAATTTGGAGATCTGCTTGCCTCTGCTTCCCTAGTTCTGGGAATAAGGTCCTATGCCGCCACACCTAACTTCCCTTTCTCCTTTTGAATCTATTTAGCTGCTAAAAGAGCATCTGGCACACAGCAAATCTCTGCTTGATGATTTGAGTGGTAACATGCTCAGCACACATCTGTGGTGGGGAGGCAGCTTGTTGGTTCCCCGGCTGCTCAGTCCCAAAATAACCACAGAGAAACTGTATTAATTAAATCACTACTTGGCCCATTAGCTCTAGATTCTTAATGGCTTTTACATCTTAATTTAACCCATCTTCATTCATCTGTGTATCGTCATGTGGCTGTGGCTTACAAGGCAAAGTTCTGGTCTCTGTCTCTGGTGGGGCTACATGGCTTCTCCTGACTCTGCCTCCTTTCTCCCAGGATACGGTTTAGTTTTCCCCACCTACCTCTATTCCCTGCACAGGCCCAAGACAGATTTTTTATTAACTAATGGTACTCACAGCATACAGAGGAGAACACCACATCACCCATCTACCCGAATAGTAGAGCCTGGAAGACAAAGAGGAGGGCTTGTCAGTGAGCGCCATCTTCTGGGATGTGTCTCCATCAGTAGCATCGTTGTTTTGCCCGGCATTTCAGCTTGTTTATGCGACCTTTTGAAGATGTCATTGTAGATTGCCTTCATCCCAGCAGATAGCATGAATCAGCCTAGGAAGGAACAAAGCTTCTCTAATGGCACGTGGTTCCCTCCTACATGGCTGGGATGGAGCCCAGGTCTCACTCATGACTGCTAACGGCTCTGCCACTCAGTTTGTTTGCCTGTTACATGGAGTCAGGATCTCGTTGTGTTGTTCATGTTGGCCTTGAACTGTCTGTGCAGCCTGGGCAGGCCTTCCACTTGCAATCCTCCTACCTCAGCTTCCTGAATAGCTGGGATTGCAGGCTTGTGTCTCCAGACCTGGCAGCAGGTTTTCACAGATTTCATATGGAAGTTTGTGAGCCAGACTCAGTGGCACAGGCCCGTGATGCCAGGAGTAGGGAGACTGCAACAGGAGACTGTGTTAAGACCAGGGTCAGAATGGGATATCTCCCCCTCAACAAAAACAAAATAATACAAAAATTATGTTTGAGTGTTTGCTGATCCTCAGCCTTACTGGCTCTTGCTAAATGGTCCCAGGAGAAAAAAAAAATTCATGAACACCAGTAACCAGGAGCTACACCTGCATGTTTATGAAGTATCAGTTACAGTTTCTGAAATTACATGTTGGTGTGTGTGTGCATGTGTGTGTGTATTTATGTCTCTGTTTTTGTATGTACGTGTGTGCATATGTGTGTATGTGTGTGTGTGTATGAAGGTTTAAGCGCAGGCCCTAAGGTATGCTAAGCATACATTTTTTTATAACACAGGGATATCCCTTCCCCGACCCTGAAACCGTAATGTTTTTAAGAGATGAGAAGGGCTTAAGTGAGCCCTCTGCCTCAGTTTCTCCATTAGCTGAGGCTACAGTGGAGTCACGGGCTTTGCTGTGCAGAGTTATAAAAGTTAATTCAGGGGACAGTGAGATGTCTCAACAACTGAACAAACACCCTTGCCATAGAAGCTTGGACCAGGGTTCAACCCCACAAAGGTGGGAGGAGAGACTGACTCTCTGAGTTTTAGGTCCCCAGTAAGATCTGAGGATTTACATGCTAGAATTGGGGGTGTGAGCATTTGTCTCTGCTCTGCTCTGTTTTGTGAGTTCATCTGACTTTGCATCCCAGGCTGTCCTTCAAGTCACAATCCTCCTGCCTCAGCACAAGTGCTGGATTTGTAGATGTGCTCCACCAAACCACGCTAGCTTGCAGCTTTTGAAGTGGTTGAGAATTAACGTAGCGAATTCAGCTTTACAAAACGCTCTTTGAGACAGGGTTTCAGGTGGCCCAGGTTAGCTGATAATTGGCCCTGCTGAAGTTCGCCTTGAACTCCAGATCCTTGTGCCTCTCCCTCCCACGTGCTTAAAACACCAGGTTTAAGAATATCTTGTCAACCTGAGGAGGAAATCCTACTCCAAAGTCACCCAAGGGGAGTCATTACCACAGATTTCACCAAATTCAAAGTTATGTTAAGTCACACTTTATTAAACAAGAAAAGTTTTTTTTTAAAAGATGTATTTGATATGTACATGGTGTTCTGCCTGCATGTATGCCTGCAGGCCAGAAGGGGGCACCAGATCTCATTTTAGATGGTTGTCAGTCAGCATATGGTTGCTGGACCTCTGGAAGAGTAGTCAGATCTCTTAACCTCTGAGCCCTCTCTCCAGCCCCAAGAGAAGACGTTGGTTACCATTCTCGAGACACAGAGGGACAAACGGCCAGAGGTCACACCGTTCTCAGTGTTTATTTGAGTCATCACATAATCTAATCAGACACCCAGTGTTTGAAGTTCCTGGGTTTTGTCCTGATTGGTACTGAGACATTAAGATTACTCTGGACCTTCCCACCCAGACTGTTTCCCTTTGCTGTCTTCACGGTCATGTGACTCCATATTCCCCACAGCCGTAGTATGGCCTCCCTGACAGTTCACAGGCTGTTCTCGTTAGTGTTCGATCTGCATTTCCACAGAGTTAATGTGTGAATTAGAAGGGTATGAGTCTGGGCATGAGGGCACATATCATCAATCCAGCACTCGAGAGGCAGAGGCAGAGGCAGAGGCAGGCAGATATCTGTCGGCCGGAGGGTAGCCTGGTTTACATAGAGAGCTTCTTCCCGACCAGGGCTGTACAGTAAGACTCTGTCTTTAAACTGAAAGTATATATATAGCTGTACAATCTTCTATCGGGTACCCAGGCCCAAATCCGAATTTCATCCCCATTCTTATCAATGGCTCTCTCACTTTGATTGGCAGCATCGCTGCCTGCTGGGGGTTCCTGAACATGCACACAGGCAGAGCCCTTCATCAGTTGAGGAGCTGGAGATGCTGTCCTGCCTCCATCAAATGGCTTCCCTTTCTGTTCTCCACCGTCGAGGGCACTGGTCAGTGGACTGGCTGAAGCCAGCTCTGGGCATTTGTTGTTGGTTTGCTTTGGTTTTATTGGTAGTGAGAAAACACCGTGTTTAGCGGTGGCCACAGCCCAGCATAAGTCTCTAGACCGTCAGCGTGCCCTCCAAGACAATAGCCGCGCCACCCTTCAGGTCAACTCGTCCATCAGGTCGCAGGGCAATGTCCAGTTCTCCTCCTCGGCGGGAACACTGAAAGGCTTAAAGAGAACACAGAGTGGAGCCAATTGAGAGTGTTTCCCTGTGATTGACACAGCGAAGGATTTGTTGTTACAAACCCACAACTCCTCCCAGGCCAGTTTCCAGGATAAATTTCTCAGGTGTCCATAGTGCCTCCCACCATCCTCCTGCAGGCCCAGAGGCCCACACATAACTGATGTGCACACAGTGCCCAGCCCTTCCCTTCCTGGGCCTTGTCTGCTACTTCCTGCATGGCCCCAGCTGTGTTCCACCTAAAGCATCCTCCAGGAACGCTCAAGGATGTGCGAAGAGAATGGGGGTGAGGAAGGGTAGTTTAAGAAGTGTAGAGAGGGGGTCATGCCCCACCTGACAAGGATCCCCCCTCCTTTTCAGCTCAGAAAAGTCGAATGGAGTTTGTTTCCTTGTAGTAAGTTAAAGCAACTGCAAGGCCAGGTGCCCAAGAGAGGTACAGTCTCAGCCCTCCAGGAGAGCCACGCTTAGCAAGTCAGACAGAGGCGAAACACCTGTTCTCCACATCAAGGTCACGGAGCCCGAGTTCTCCCTCCAGGAGGAGCTCATGTTTGTGGATCACAGCCCTGCTCTGATGATGAGCTGACGTAGCTCCCTTCAGCAGAGTTCCTGTGCCGTGAACCTGGGGGACTGGCCCTTCAGGCGCAGGGGCACACACCTGGCCCCCCTGAGTTACACAGCAGGACTCTGTCTCAAAAAGCCAAGAGCTGGAGCTATGACTCCATGGTATCCCATTTGTCGAGCACCTGAAGGACCGAGTTCAACACCCAACTACCCAAAAAGAAGGACAGGAGGGGTAGGGAGAGCTAAGCCCACCTCTCATGTCTTTCTTCCCCAGCTCCTCAGACCAGTAGGGGCCAAGAATAGTGTGGGCAGACCCTGGAAAGAAATGACAAATATGAGCACAGGAGCGACATTTCTCTAAGTCTATCAACAGTCACAGCCACTCATCCAGTCTGACAGAACCTTTGATCATCTGGTCCCATGTCGAGGGGCCCCAGCAGAGCGTGGAGTGAGGGAAGGGGGAGGATGCATGAGTAATTGCTTCCACGGCGCCTGCCAAAATCTCTACTCTCTCTGAAGCTGCGCTCAACTGCAGGGTCATTCTCTATTTGCTTTCTTTTTTTTTTTTTTTTTAAGACAGTCTCGTGTAGCCCAGGCTATCCAAAATAGCTAAGGTTAGTCTTGAACTTCTTTTCTCCCTGCCCTAACCTCCCAAGTGTCACCGTTTTTTTTTTTTTATGGGATTTCATCTAGAATCTGATCAGAAATTACATATGAAAATGAAGAAGCAAAATGTAAACAAAATCCTGCAGGGTTCACCTGTAATCTCAGCGTTTGCAGGGAGAAACAGAAGGGTCATGAGTTCCAGGTCATCCTCAACTAGTTAGACAGGCCAAGCTAGGCCTAGATTCCCTTTCTCAGGGAGAAAAGAAAACATCAAAGTAACTAAAAATCTTGAGGGGCAAAGTGTAGTGGGGGAAAATCCCTCCCAAAAAAGTGTATTAAGAATTATGGGGGGGGGAGGGCTGGAGAGATGGCTCAGTGGTTAAGAGCATTGCTTGCTCTTCCAAAGGTCCTGAGTTCAATTCCCAGCAACTACATGGTGGCTCACAACCATCTGTAATGAGGTCTGGTGCCCTCTTCTGGCCTGCAGGCATACACACAGACAGAATATTGTATACATAATAAATAAATAAATAAATATTAAAAAAAAAAGAATTATGGGATTCATACTAGTTTCCTTGTCCCAAGACCCCCAGTCTACTCCACCCCAGTAGCACATTCCTTCTGGTCCTAGGACCTTCACATTCTAGAAAACTCTACACACACAAAATGCACTGGGTGTCTGTTCCAGTTGTTTGTACATGCCACCCGGGACCCTCTGCCCTGGGGAGAGGTTCACTGGACCACACAGCCGTTAAGGGCATGTTCCTGAGTCTTCAGCTCTGCTTACATGCTGAGCTTCGAGTTGGTATGTTCTGTTCCTCACCGAGGTCTAACTGTAGGGTTTAGAGCGTCCTGACTCTTGGCATCTGGAGCCTCTGCCCAGCCCCTCTCAGCCCTGAACCTGCTTCCCCTAGCAACGCCCTCTATCAGCCACCCCCACCTGAAGAGTACTATGAAGCCCTCCCTTGTCTCTGTGAAGCCAGGAAGCATAGGGAATAACTTAGCAACCTAGGGACTCCACTTAGCCTGGGCTATGCACACATTTCTCCAGAACAATGTACCTAGCAAGCTGTTAACAGATTCGAGCCCTCTTGCCCCTCAGAGCTGCAACTGTATACCTGTTATAAACAATGGTAATACCCTCAATAAACTCCCCAGAGTGCTCCTGTTTCTATCCAAATACATCCTAGAACACAATCTGAGTTCTATGCCATAGGCAATGGGCCAATCTGCCTAGACTGTTTTGGGTACTTGTGCAATAAGGCAAACTGTCCTCAACACAAACTTTTTTTTATTAATTTTATGTGCTTGGTGTTTTGCCACTGGTGTCGGGTCCCCTAGAAATGGACTTAAAGACAGTTGTGAGCTGCCATGTGAGAGCTGGGAATTGAACCCGGATCCTCTGGAAGAGCAGTCAGTGCTCTTAACTGCTGAGCCACCTCTCCAGCCCCCTCAACGTGAAGTTTTAAGAAGAATCCCCTAATTACCCTCTCATGCCTATGCATCATTGTGTGTGTGTGTGTGTGTGTGTGTATGATTAAAATTAGATGCATTATTGCAAGCAATATGCCCAGAGAGGAAGGGCCTACATAACCTGTACTCGCCAATCAAAAGAGACTCTCCCAAATTATGTTCTTAGTAACCAAACGCCTCTTCTCTTGAACCCCATGAAAGAAGATGCCAGGGACTGGAGAGATGGCTCAGCAGTTCAGAGCACTGGGTGATCCCGTAGAGGACAGAGCTCAGTTCCCAGAACCTATACAGAACAGCTCATAATCATAGAACACTCCAACTGCCACGTCCCCCTCTGCTGGCCTCTGGGGAAACTGAACATTAATGAGCACAGGCAGAGAGACAGACAGACAGACAGATCACACACACACCACACAAACTCCAAACAATAGTTGAACCCCTCAGTAAGAGTTTGTCCGCATACCTCACTATCAGTCTGGACAAAGTGTCCTCTCTGAGCTCTCGTCTCGCTCTGAGCAAAACTTTTTCGCTATTTTGCAACCTCTCCTGGGCTTTTATTTCGATTTTTGAATAAGATAACTCTGGCCACATGGAACATCCCGGAAGAGTACCTGTTACCGGGTCTTCAGCCACACCAACCCATGGCGCAAAGTACCGGGAGTAGAAGTCATAGTGGGGTGTCTGCCCCCCAGGCTCTCCTCTGAGAGTGAGAATGAGTCCTTTCACCCTCCCTGTCTTTTCCATTCGAGGCAGAGGTTCTGTGTTCACCCTCAGGGTCTCCAGAAAGGACCTTAAGAACAAACAGAATGGGTTCAGAATAAGTATTTTCAGATCACCCCCTTCACAGAATGGGAAAGAGGCTGAGCTGTGCCCAGATAGCTCAGTAGCACTCTGGAGGCAGAGGCAGGTGGATCTCTTTGATTTTGAAGACAGCCTGGTCTACAGAGTGATTTTTCAGGACAGTCAGAGCTATATTAGGGAGACTGAAAATAAAATAGAAAAGAAGAGGTAAATCATGCTTTGGTGATCACGTGGAAGGAGAGCTGGACACCTGGGTGCTGGGATGTGAATGGTTAAACACGGCATTTACCTGTCGTAAGAATCGCTGAGCCGGACCATGAGGTTTTTGGTGTCTGGAGAGTACCGGATATCCTGAACCAGGGTGTCCCCTATGGCTGCCTGTGAAGCAGATCACAATTCCTCAGGGACCAACTCTTACTAAGTTGTTAGATGTTTGTCTAGATGCCAGAAGCTGGGTCTGTCCCCAGCACCGCATTAACTAAGCATGTTCCCATAAAACCAGGGTTCAGAGGCAGGAATGTCAAGAGTTCAGGGTCAGCCTCAGTCAGTCAACAAATGTGAAGTCAGCCTGGGATCCTGAGGTTCCGTCTCAAAAGCAATAAAACAATATAGCTAGGCATACTTCTTTGACACCAGCACATGGGAGACAGAGGTAGGAGCTAGAAAGCTGGAGGAATTCCAGGACTCAGGACTGGTTTGTGGTTAGGATTTGCTTTATCCTCAGCAAGCACACTGCCTTCATCAGGCTGGACGTCAGCCCTGCTTGGTCCAAAGGGGCTGAGGATGCCTGTTATCCTCCTCACTGCCTCCTTCAGGTCTTCTCTGTCTTCCCCACACTCTCCATCTTACCCCTGCCCCTTGGTGGAGGTCATATTGCTCATAGTTAAATGAGTCAGCTGTGGTTGTATGACCTGCAATCCTAGTACCTGAGAGGCAAGAGAATTGCAAGTTCAAGGCTAGCCTGAGCTACCCAGTGAGGAATGATTATAGCTCAATGAATGTTAGACACAATACTAACATCTGACCTGAAACCACCACGGCTTCTACCACAGTGCGTACACAGGTAAAGGTTATTTTATGGGGTCATGTCACACCAGAGCTTTCAAACACAAACGACCACATCACAGGGCTCTAACTGGAGACTTTCCACCAACCTTTATCAAGTCTTCCACCTCATGGAAGTCCTAGAAGAGGAAAAGAGACGCGGTCATTGCGGTCATTGCTCAACGGGAGAGCTGCGGCTCACCGCAGTTTGTGGATACAGTTGTGTGTATCTTAATGAGAGGTAAACACAGAAAGAGCTGACCTGGGGGAAGGCTGGGTAGAGAGGAAAGTCCAAGACAATCCCGTCCTCTGCTCTTCTGGCCTTTAGCTCCCCGCTCATAGTGGTGAAGGTCAGAGTGCTGTTTGTGTTCTCTGGACAGAGGAGGAAGCAAGCAAGAATCAGGAAAATAAAAGTGATTGTGTTTTCTGGGTGGTTGTGGTGGTGGTGGTGGTGTGTATATGTATGTGTGTGTGTCTGTAGACTGAACCCAGAGGGTCAAACTTGAAAGTATCTTCCCCCTAAGGTATCTCCCCATTCCTCATTGGTTTTTTTTATTGTTGCTTTTTTTTTTATTTTTGAGATGGTGTCTCGCTAGGTTGTTTGGGCTGGCCTTGAGTCCCATCTGGTAGCTTAGGAAGTCTGAAATTTTAATTGTCTTTTCTCAGTCTCCCGATGAACAGGCCTATTTCATCCCCCTAAACTTGCCTTCATTCTTATCCTCTGCTCATACAAACAAATTCATTTTATCATAATGACCAGGATTTGATGATTTGAAAGGAAAATGCCCCCAACACTTGGTCCCCAGCACGTAGTAGTGTTTTGAGGAAAGACAGAGTTTGAGAACTGGTCCACAGGTGAAAGGTCTCGGAAGGGGGTTTTCAACAGGGACCCTAAGACACATTGTCGGGCAGTAAGGAGTTGATTAAAAGCATTATATACACTATGGGCTGACAACAAGATGGCAGAGGCCCTGCACAGAACTAAGGACCCAGCCTAGGAGACAGACAGCATGAGGGGTTCTGAAGAGAGGAAATCAGCACCCACATGGCAGAAGTGAGGGATCTCTTATGTCTTTCTGAGTATGGGGGTGACCTCCCAGCACAAGCCTAGGCTCTTGGAGTCCCAGGAAGGAGGCAGGGATGGGGGTGTAGATGTGTGGCCACCAGGACCAGCTTTGATATAAAATTACTCCCTTAGATAAGAGTTCCTGACACCAGGAAGTCTGTTACTTATGAAGTTACACTGTCTCAGTAAGGTGCTTGTCAGTGTCTGTGAGGGGAAAGGACTTCTGCAGGGTCTTGTGGCCTGAGCAATGGTTGGATTTTAACAGTACATCCTTGTAAAGGCCACAGCCTTCGAGGGCTGTAACTTGACCAGCATCTGGCCCAAGGTTATTGCTTCCTCTCTGATCGCTCTGATCTCAGTGTTACTAGTGCAAGCTCTTAAAAATCATGGATCAAGCCACCATGGCCACCATGATGGCCCTCAACCCCTCAAATATGAGCCAAACGGAACCTCTCCTTCCTTAAGTGGCTTCTGTCACGTAATCTATCACAGCAATGGGGACATAGTGAATACACTGGCTTCTGTGGTGGAGAGGCCTTGGCTAACTGGTAACTTCATCTCCTGCCAGGCACACACAGGCTCCTCCAGAACCTACGGACAGACGCCACACAGCAGGAGCTCGGCTTGGGAGGCAGCCTCTAAGGATGCATCTCCTCCTGATCTAACTGAGTGCACGGGTTTCAATCTTCTTCAGCTCAAGGTCCCTGTCTACCTTCTCAAACTGTGAGTCACAACCTCATATGAGGCCATGGAACTGAATGTGGACATTGCAAAGAGTGTATCAATAGTGCTTCTGAACACGCAACAACCAGAAATTAATTCAGAACCTTCTGCATAGCGAGCAGAAAGGGTTCTGGCTGTGCTCACCCCTCTACGAAGGTTTAGCTGCTAGCCATGCTAATGGTTTGGGAAGAAGATAGTGGAGCATCTTTAACCCGACTGTTTAAATGGTTTGTGGTAGTGAAAATCTGTAATATCAATACTTGGGAGTGAAGACAGAAAGAGCAGACTCAAGGCTATTTAGGGTGTATAAGAAATCATAGGAGACCCTATCTCAAAAAAAAAAAAAAAGAGAAAAGAAAAAGAAAGAAAAGTATGACTTTAAGATCAGTGGGCACTATGTGAAGAATAGCAAGCCTTTGCTTTCTAGATAGAACATTATATACCATGTCTATTCTGATCATATAACTCCCTCAGCCTCATGCAAATAAAATATACTTTAGGAAGAAATTCACATTACTAAGCCATGGTGGTACATGCTATAATACTAATTAATTATAATTCTTGGATGGCAGAAACAGTAGAATCCAGAATTTCGAAGTCACCATCATCTACACAGGAAGTTTAATGCCAGCCTGAGCTAAATGAGACCCTACCACAAAACAAACAAACAACAATAAATAAACAAGCAAAGTCCACATTACTTATTTTGTGAAACAGCACAGCTGCAGAGGCCAGGGTGGCGTGACCACACAGCGGGAACTCACTCTCTGGAGTAAACCACCTCAGTCCAAAGTGGGAACCTTCGGGGGAGCAAATGAAAAAGAAAAGCAAGATCAGACTCACACAGTCAGGTTAAAGATGTCTTGTTATCATCTTCCCTAAATCATTAGCATGGCTAGCAGGTAAACCTTCATAGAGGGGTGAGCGGGGTAGACAGGAATTCTGCTCCCTGCTGGGAAAGGTCCCCAAGACTTGAGTTTGATCCCCAGGACTTACATGGTTGAACCAGAGAACAAACTGTCCTCCAGCCTCTCACAAATGCTGTGGCACATGCATAGGCTTGGGTGTGTGTACACAAACGCGTGTGTAAAACAAAACATTTAAATGTATGTTTACTTTGTGTGAAGTTGTCAGTCGGTTGCAGTTTTCGAACAAACGCGGTTTCAGAGAGGTTCATTTCTCGTGCAATGAGTTGATGAGAATCATCATCCAACGTCTTAAGTAGAAAAAGAAAAAGGTTATTGAGAGCCTGGAAACACAGATCTGACTTAACATAGCAGCTTATTTGCACCAAAAGTCATATGCTTGGCATAGTGGCACACACCTTTAGTCCCAGCACTTGGGAAGCAACAGCAGGCGGATCTCTGTGAGTTCCAGGACAGTTAAGATTACATAGTGAGATCATGATGATAGATAGTAAGATAGATATAGGTGGAGAGAGAAATGATAGACAAATTATTGATAGATAGTAGATAAATGAATGATAGATAGATATAGACAGAAAAATAGATGTGGGCAAGTGGTGGTGGCACACACCTTTAAACCCTGAACTTGGGAGACAGAGGCATGGGGATCTCAGTGAGTCTGAGGACAGCCTGATTGACAAAGCAAGTTCCAGGACAGCCAGGACTGTTACACAGAGAAACACTGTCTCAAAAAACAAAAAACAAAAACAAACAAACAAACAAAAAGATAGATGATAGATACATGATTGATAGATAGTAGACAGATAGATAGATGATAGATAAAGTAGATAGATAGATAGATAGATAGATAGATAGATAGATAGATAGATAGATAGATAGACAGACAGACAGACAGACAGACAGACAGACAGACAGACAGACAGACAGACAGATGGATGACAGACAGGCAGAGTATTAGCTTCTCACTTCTTCGAACAACTCAAAACTTTCTGCACTGTCTGGCCATCAAGAGCTCTCGTTATATTAAAGGTATGCCAAAAGGAAAGGCACCAGCAAGCGGAGAAACGTGGGCTATCGCAAGGTTTCTAAGGAGCAACAGAGACTGCCAAGTGGGGCCGGCAGCAGGGACCACTGCTGAAGGAATCTGATGTAGCCCTGGGCCCCTCCCCAGACCTGCCCAATCAAGACCTGCCCTCTCAAACAAGACTCCAAGGCATGTGGGTGCTCATTAAAGTCTGAGAAGTCCCGGCGTGCAAGGGACTCGGTGTCGAGAGGGAAGCCAGGACACCTACAGGAAGTGACCAATGCTGGAGAGATCAAGGCTGGTAGGGTTGGTTGGTTTGGGGGTTGGGATGCTGGAGGCTGGATCCAAGTGTTGTCTGTGCTCAGCATTGTGTTCTACACCGAGCTTCACTGTCAGCCTCGAGAGGAGACAATGTTAACAAGAAGTATTCAAAGTACACTATGCTCCGAAGATGCTCAAAACCGTCTCTAAGCCCAGTTGCAGGGGATCCAGGGCCCTCTCCTGGCCCCTGCCAACATCAGGAATGCACAAGGTACACACACATGCTTGCAGGCCAACATTCATACACATGAAGTACAAACAAATCCCTAAATACATGAATTTAATAAGATCTTGTGCTGGGTCTGGGCAGAAGATCAGGTTTAGGTGAGGCAGATGGAAAATGAGAGTCTTGCGTAGGGGACGGAAGTGTCTTAGGCAAGTCACAGCCCCGCCTCTGCTCTCCTAAAATCGAGGAGTAAAGTACATCTATGGGCAGACTCCATGAGGTTCACTCATAGCATGCACACTCAGCAACACACACACACACATTCATACACACACACTCACACTGATTTCATTTCATTACAATATATATTTTTCCATTTTACACTACAGGCTTCTTTTTTGCAGATCTGAGGGTCTGATTCACAATTTGGCATGTATAACATCCCCACTTTAAATAACTAGACACCCCCCAAGTCCCCAGACCCCCACCCCAAATAACAAGACCCAGCTTTTTGGTCTGGTTGGTTTGAGACAGGGTCATGTAGCCTCAGTTGGCCGAGCTACATAGCTAGGATGACTGTGAACTTCTGATCCTACTTCCTCTATCTCCCAAGCTCTGGAACCACTGTCATGACCACCATGCCCAGCAGCAGCCCTCTGGCTTCAACATTCATTTCCCTCAGCATCCTCCAGGCGGTCAAATCCCCAACATCAAAAACAAAGTGATGGGCCAGGCGATGGTGGCACATGCCTTTAATCCCAGCACTCGGGAGGCAGAGGCAGGCAGATCTCTGTGAGTTCGAGGCCAGCCTGGTCTACAGAGCTAGTTCCAGGACAGGCTCCAAAGCCACAGAGAAACCCTGTCTCGAAAAACAAAAAAAAAAAAAAACAAACCAAAGTGATGTTTGCTGTTCAGAGTGCCAGTGTCTGACGGTGTGAGACAGTAAGGTGCTAGCTAATATCTTAGGACCCACAGGGTTATGGAACTGGGACACACACACACACACACACACACACACACACACACACACAGAGAGAGAGAGAGAGAGAGAGAGAGAAAGAGAGAGAGAGAGAATGAATGAATGAATGAATGAATGAATGAATAAAGTTTCATACTCCCATCTTGTGGCAATATAGCAGCATGGCATCCTTCTTTCATGTGACAGTTTGTCTTTTGAACCTTTGTCCCTCTACCGTATTAGACTTCAGAGAACCCAGGGCAAATGGTACAGCAAGTGCTAAAAACACCAGGAAGACGCTGGGACCCCTTCCCCTGCCCCTGAACCTCTGGAAGAGGCACTGTCTCCACCTTCATGTGTTCCTGATCGTTCATATGGAGGTTGGGGATGCAGCTCAGTGGTACAGCAAGGCTGTGGATATGGCTCAGTAGTAAAGCAGCTGCCTAGCATGACTAAGGCCCAGAACCCCTGGTTATCCCCAGACCTGAAGAATTCAAAGTAAATGAAAATGTTAAAAAAAAAAAAAAGCTGGGTGTAATAGGGAGGCAGAGCCAGCACACTGGGAATTCAAGGCCAGCCTGTTCTACAGAGAGAGTTCCAGGGACACAGAAAAACCCTGTCTCAAAAAACCAAAGTAAGTAAGTAAGTAAATAAATAAATACAACAGTCCTCCTTGTTGTCAATAGAAATAATTTCCAATGTTTGAGAGAAAAATAATGTAAATATACAAATACTATATTTGGTCTTAGCATGGTTCCTAAAGCACAACAGACAGACAGTAAATCTTATTTAGAGTTAAACATATTGAATACACAATTCAATTTCTTTTATAAATAATTTTAATTTTTACTTATTTTGTTTGGTTTTTCTGAGTCAAGGTCTTACCATTGAACCCAGGCTCTCTTGGAACTTGCTCTGTAGACCAGGCTGGTCTCCAACTTACAGAGATCTTCCTGCTTCTGCCTTGGAAGTGTTGGGATTAAAGGTGTATGCCACATTGCCTGGCTCCAGAAAGACATTTTTAATTGTCTTAATGGGGGAAAAATTGTTGTCATCTAGTGGACAGAGGCCAAGGATGCTGCTGAAAACCTTACAAGGCACATCAGGGCACCCTCAACAAGAGAACCATCTGGTCCAGCACATCAGTGTGCTGCTGAGAACCCTTGTTCTAAAACTTCACACACACACCAACAGTAACAAACAAAAACAGAGAGTGACAGGTCCTTTAGCTCTACTGTTTATTGATATTAGTATTCTGGAGATAAAGTTATGAAACAACACAAATTATTATCTGGTCAAAATACAGTTACATGGACTGTGTCTCAAATATATATACATATATTTTTACACATATTTACATTTATATTTACATATATATGTATTTATATCTATAAATGTGTATGTATGTACATATGTACACACACACACACACACACACACATATATATATATATGAGTGACATGGAGACACAGGGCAGATACAGTTAGATTCTTGACAGACAATTACAGGAAGTTGTACTTGCTATATTAGGCCTACAAAAGGTTCCAAATTTGGAATCTGGAATCTGGTTGCTAATTATTCTCTCGCTAATCTTCCAAGCTCTTGTATTACTAGATAGAGCCTAGCAACTCCTTAACCCTGTGTAGCTGGTAGAAGGAAAGTACAGGCTGCAGGGTCACTTAACGAATGCACAGCCGACCTGAGGCTCATCTCTCTAGCCCTCAGATATCAGCTCCTTTATGCTAATTGCTCTAAGTACAAGGGTGAGGTTTATTTCATTCTTTGAGACAGTTCTCGTTAATAGTCCAGGCTGGCCTAAAGGCTACTGTGTAGCACAGCTGCTTTCTCTTTTTTATTTGGCTCCAGTTAAGTGTGTGTGTGTGTGTGTGTGTGTGTGTGTGTGTGTGTGTGTGTGTGTGTGTGTGTGCGCAGAGGACAGAGGACCATTCATTGCCTTGGCAGCAGGCACCTTTGCTCACTGAGCCTCTCACTGGCCCCAAGGCGCACGTGTGGGGTCAAAGGACAGTTTGCAGAGTCAGCTCTCTCCTCTCACCATGTGAATCTCGGGACTGAACTCAGGTCCTCAGACTTAGCAGCGAGCACCCTTACCTGCTGGGTCAGTCATCTTGCAGGACACTGAAGAGAATGTCTACTACATTCCTGAGGTACAGAGAAAGCGGCAGGCGGGCGTGACAATGAACCCAGCAAGTCAAGCACTCAGGAGGCTGAGATACGTAGAGTCTAAAGGTAGCCTTGGCTACATAGGGAGTTCCAAGCCAGTCAGAGTAACACAGTGGACCCTGTCTCTACTGGCCCTGCTAAAAAGCCCCAGGATGTTCACATACAAGTGCCAAATGGCATTTCAGCCGTTTCTACCCACAGATATCCTGTAATTTTGTGCTCAGTTTTTGGTGCTAATTAAACAAAAACCTAATTCTGAAGGGGAGCTCCAATCATTCTTTTATAAAATAATTGTTTGATTATTTGTTACTTTTTATGTTTGTAAGATTCTTCTCTGTATACCCCAGGCTGGTCTCTCACTCATGACCCTCCTGCCTTATCCTTTGGAACAACAGAGTTGTAGGCATAGACCCCCATTTCCTGCTGCTGCTGTCTCTTTAACGGGCTCCAGTTGCCCTACATGGGAATCTCTGTGCTTCTGACTGGGTCTAGGTGCAGCCATTCCTGTCATAACCTACAGACATGACCATCAGCAAATACGACAAAGATCACAAGCCAAAGTGGCAAACACTCAGGGTGGCCTCACTTCTTTTCCAGAAGTCACAGGCTCTACACACGTCTAGAATTTCAGGCCTGGCCCTTGAGAAGCGAGTACTTACATTTTCCAGGAGGCAGACGGCAGCAGGATTGCCCCGGAAAGCTGTTGCTGTGAATGCATCTGCTATGAAAATCGGGAGCTTCATTTTCCTCCCTGTTCCGTCTGTGAAGTTGCTGCCTTGCTGGGAGCCTGCTTCACTTCCTGCAAAGTTAATGTTTTACTTCATACACAGTTAATAATTTCCAGATAAAAAGTCAAATGATTACTCCAACATACCTGCACCTAAAGATGTGTGATTCCCTTATTTTTAAAGCCTCTGCATTAAATTTGTTTTAAAATACTAGCTAAGAGAAGCAGAGTGGTGGTGGTACACACCTTTAATCCCAGCACCCGGCAGGCAAAGGCAGGCGGATCTCTGTGAGTTCGAGGCCAGCCTGGTCTACAAGAGCTAGTTCCAGGACAGGCTCCAAAGCTACAGCTGGTCTCTGTACCAGCTAAATGAACTATTTTTCACACCACACACAAAACTCTGCAGCATCATCACCCTCCATCCTAGAGTAGCCGAGACTAGCTATGATAGCATTTTTCATGAAGTTCATGAGCTGTCTGAGAGGCACAGGTGCTGCTTGCTGTCTTCCCATGCAGACAAGCTCTTCTCCCAAGGCCCAGCATGGCAGCGGTCACCGGTGATTACTCATGTAAGGTGGGAGGATTGAGAGCAAAATCAGCAGGTGCATCTCTGAGATCAAGGCCAGCATCATCTACAGAATGAGTTTCAGGACAGCCAGGATTACTCAGAGAAGGCAGGTTTCGAAAAGCAAACTATCTATCTGTCGGTCTGTCTGTCTATCTAATACACACACACACACACACACATATATTCTGAAAGTTGTTTTTGTGTGTGTGTGTGTATTGAGGATTAAACTCAGGGACTCACTCATGCTAAGCACAAGGTTTACAACTCCTGAAGTTCCCAGTTTTTTGAAGAGTTTGGCGGGGAGAGGTTTCCTCATAACTCTGCACACACTGGCCCCAGACACCTGCCTTTGCCTCGTAGTATAGATACATCACCATACCCAGCTCTGGCTTTGTATGTGTTTTTTAGTTAAATTCATTACTGAAGACTAGAATTCTACCCTTAAGTGTGCTTTTTAAGTTTCTAGAAATGCTGTATTGCTTCCCAAACCACCACCACCAACAAAAGTATTTTTCAAGGAATAGGTCTCAAAGACTCCAACAACAGGTGTCATTCACTTATTCAACAAGATGCCCCTAGCTCTCCATGCATGACACCCCCAACTTTACCTTCTCTTCCTCAAAGAATGTGGGTTTTGTTTTGGCTTCAGGGATGCACAGGGCCCCTGTCAGTTCTGGACAATTTCATTCCCTTTGCCAGATGATCAATCTTAAAGATCGCCCTACCACTAGATGGTTCATTGTAAGAGTAGCAGAGGGCTGGAGAGATGGCTCAGTGGTTAAGAGTACTGACTGCTCTTCCAGAGGTCTTGGGTTCAGTTCCCAGCACCTATATGTCAGCTAACAACTCTCTGTAACTCTAAAATCTGACACCCTCATACAGACATATATGCAGGCAAAACATCAATGTGCATAGAATAAAGATTAGATAATTTTTTTAAAAAGTAACAGATACTCTTAACCCCTGAGCTCTCTCTCTAGCCCCAGGTTTCTCTTACTCATAACTTGGTCTTTAATCTTCAATTTGGCATGAATATGCACTCTTAATCAGCAGTAAGAAAGTACAGAAAGACAGGCGCCTGTGGCGCATGCCTTTAATCCCAGCACTCAGCAGGCAGAGGCAGGCGAATCTCTGTGAGTTCGAGGCCAGCCTGGTCTACAAGAGCTAGTTCCAGGACAGGCTTCAAAGCTACAGAGAAACCCTGTCTTGAAAAACAAAACAAAAAGTACAGAAAAGGTTAATATCCCTTTTACACCTGTCCTGTTTACCCTGAGTCATGTAACAGAACAGTGTAGAAATGTCCCTGAAATCATGGGTTGGTGGTGGTGCTTGCCTTTAATCCCAGCACTTGAGAGTCAGGCAGATCTCTGTGTTTGATGAGGCCAACCTGATCTACAGAGTGAGTTCCAGGACAGCCAGGGCTGTTACACATGAGAAACCCTGTCTTGAAGAACAAAAACAAAACAAAACAAAATGTCCTGGAAGTCTAACCTTGGCTCCACCATGCAAATATGAAGTAATTGGGTCCCTTTGTCTAGTAGGTTAGTCCCTGAGCCTGCCCTTGGGAGTGCCTGGGAACAGAGCAGTGTGCTTGTAGCTTTATAGCCATTTCTTCACAGTTTCCCTTGGCTATAGATGACAGGGAGCAAATCTGGCTGTTCTGTAGCTTGTTCGCTTTAAAAACGCACTTATGAGTGCTGTCTTACACTAGGGTACTCAATCATACACAGCAGTTTTGTCCCTTGACATTGTAAATGTTCATTAGCAGAGTGCTGGCAGCTACTGTGAACATGAATACTGGGGAATTTTTTGTTTTCATTTGTTTTAAAGGAAAGAGCAAAGAATTAACTGTTGTTCTGATGTTTTCTGAGTTAGACAGCATGATCCAGCAGCTTGTTTGTAATAACAACCCCTGCCCTCCACTACCCATCAAAGACTAATTGGGTCTTTTTTTGTTCCTGTATAGGGAAACCACACTTGACTAAGTAACTGTGCAGATATTTATATTTTGAATTTTGAAGTTTTAGATATAATATTCTCACAGGGACTCACCAATTTTTATAGAGCTCTGTAGAATCTTGTTCTTTTCAAATTTATACTTATAATTCTAGTACTTGAGAGGCAGAAAGCAGGAGGGTCAAGAGTTTGAAATAGCAGGTGATGGTGGCACACACCTTTAATTCCAGTACTTAGGAGGCAGAGGCAGGTGGGTCTCTGAGTTTGAGGCCAGCCTGATCTGCAGAGTGAGTTTCAGAACAGCTGAGTTTCAGGACACCCTGTTGGACTTAGTAACTCCTGTCTGTAATTGAATGAAGAAAAGCAATAAAAAGGAGAGGAACCAAAAGCTACAGAGAAACCCTGTCTCGAAAAAAAAAAAAAAAAAAAAAAAGAGGAAACTTGACTGTTCCTAGGTATGATGGAGAAGGAGGTTTACTATAGATCTATGGAAAAGCATAGGTAGAGGCAGGGACAGGGAAATCTGGGAGAGTCTAGAGGGGACATGTCCAGACTGAGCTGTGCCATGTAGGGAGAGGAGGAAGGGAGCAGAGAGAGGGGAACCAGGTGCAGCAGCCAGGAAGCCCAAAGCTACAAAGAGAGCAGGCCACCAAAATGGTTAGATTATACAGGGACAAGCAGCCCAGCCCTGAGGGCTGGAGAGTCCAGGGTTACAGGTGGGGGCTGAGGAAGGCAGGAGGAACCTGGCAGCCAGATCCACTTGAACATGTTTAATAAGCATCTGTCCCCGGTTTGAAACCTAACAACAATACCAGCATGTAAGAGGCTGAGGAGATTTGTCATATTGTTCAAGGCCAACCTGATCTATATAATGAGTCTGGGGTAGCCTGAACTACAAAAAGATGCCCTCTCTTAAAAACAAATAAAATTGAAAAAGAAGGGAGGAAAGGAGGGGTCAGAGGAAGAGGAGTAGGAAGAAGAGGAGACCACCATTGTTATGGAACAATCTAATAGCCCCTGAAACAGATAGGGTACGTTCAAGTGAATTACTGATGTGGGATTTCCCTCTGTATGCTGTGCTTACCATTGGTTAATAAAGGATCTGCTTTGGGCCGATAGCAGAGCTATAGGGGAACAGAGCTAGGTGGGGAAAACTAAACTGAATGCTGGGAAAAAGAAGGGCAGAGTCAGGAGAAGCCATGTAGCCCCGTTGGAGACGGATGCTGGAAATTTATCCAGTAAACCACAGCCTTGTGGCGATACACAGATTAATAGAAATGGGTTAGATTCATATGTAAGAGTTAGCCAATAAGAAGCTAGAGATAATGGGCCAAGCAGTGATTTAATTAATACAGTTTCTGTATGGTTATTTTGGTTCTGGGCAGCGGGGATGAACAAGTGGCCTTCCTACTACAAATAGCTTGGCTTCTCTGCTATTCTCCTGGCAGATCCCCAATAGCAAAGCTTTTTCTATTAACCTAATTTGGTTCACATAGTAAAAACAGCTTTTTCTCCAGAATTGTTTGTCAAAAACAGTCAACCAACTGTTTAACAACATTATGTCTGCCTGAGTTGGAGGGAAGTTACTGAGGCAAACAGTTGACTTTAAGCAAATATTTGCAAGAAACAGCATGAGCATAAGCTGTTGAGAAGAGGTTTTTATTATTTTATTTTAATGTGTGGGTATGTGTGCATCAACGCAAGGCAAAAAGAGGACATTGGATCCCCTGGAGCTGGAGTTACAGGGGTCTGTGAGCTGCCTGACGTGGGTGCTGGGACCTGAGCCCAAGGGCTCTGCAAAAATAGCAAATGCTGCTGGGCTTAGTGGCACAGCTTTGATTATAGCACTGAGGAGGCAGAGGCAGGTGGATCTCTGTGAGTTCAAGACCAGCCTGGTCTAAGTAGACAGTTCCTCGACAGCCAGGGATACATAATGAGACCTTGTCTCCAAACAAAATAATAACAACAATAAGAAAAAAGCAGAACAAACCAAAAAACAAAACAAAACAGCACTTACTCTTACCGCCCTACAAAGGGGTTTGAAAGCTCTGACTGATAGGTGCGGCAAACTCCTCGACCAGCGAGAAAGAACGACCACCACACAAGGATTCTTCTCAGATCACGCTTTACTGGAGTGCATTTGGTTGAGAGAGAACATGAAGCAAAGGGGCCCGAGAGCGCTAAGGCAGCTGCTTATATAGGGAATTGGCACATGGGTCGCCCTGTGATTGGCTGCCACCATCAGCTGACACCAGACTACTTCGGGATAGGCCTAGGGACCATTATCCACCGAGCATGCGGGAAGCGGGGGACACGCAGCTCTCAAAGGCATAAGCCAAATATGGAGTTGTTTATTACCAAGACAGGATGTGGCGCCATCTTGTAATGGCGATCTTGTCCGGCTCCCTGTAGATAGGGGCTGGGAACGCAGTTCAGTGATAGAGGAACTGCCTAGTATATGAGAGGCCTTGGGTTCAATTCTGACCACTGAAAGAAAAAAGAGCAAGGAGAAAAGCTCTGGTGTGTTCCTGGGATTCTAGAAAGCAATGCACAGGTATAGATAGGGCTCTGAATCTATCCTAGGACCTGAGAACATCTGTGAACACTTCCCCTCAAACTGTTACCTTAGCCACCGGAAGTCTCTGTGTAAGCATAAAGTAACAAGAATGGCAGTTATTTCTCATTGTTGTAACAAAGTAACGGAGCAAACCAACTTAAGTTTCTTGGAAGGTTTATTTTGTTTCCTTTTCACAGGATTCAGGTACTATGTGGGTTAAGGGCACGGTGGAGAAGAGCAGATCTGGGGGTGGCAGCCAGGAAGCTGAGAGAGCATGCAATGGAGGGGGCTGAGAGAGCATGCAATGGAGGGGGGGATCTTATTGCATCCTCCTACCCATCCCTGTAAAGGATAACACCACTCACATGTGTTGGGTTGGGACCTCCAGCTCTCCTGCATTATCTGAGAAGCCCTACCTCTCCCTCACCAAACCCCGCCCTCTCAGAGAATCTTCAACAAAGAAAAGGTGCCAAAAAAACAAACAAACAAAAAAAAAAAAACAGTTACAAATTCTTGCCAGCTGTGGTAGCTCCTCCATTGAAGTTGTCAGCAGCCCCAAGTCTTGGCCTAAAGCATTCAGTTTTTGACAATACTTTGGCACAAACCCAGCTGTTGGCAGACACATGATCACCTCTCACCTACAGGCTAAAAGTCCTCCCTGCTTTAGTCCCAGCAAGTGACTTCTCCAGCCTCTGTCAGGAATAAATCACGGCTGTCCACTCTGCACACCTATTCAATATAGAACTTGACGTCTTAGCTAGAGCAATCAGACAACTGAAAGAGGTCAAGGAGATACACATTGGAAGGGAAGGAATATGTATGAGCATATGTGCAGGAGAGAGACAGGGAACAATTAACATTAAAGGCCGTTGTGTGAAGGGTCATATGGAAACCTGCTACAGTAGAAGCTTCTTAAAATATATGCAGATAGGAAAGAAATCGAAATGGTTTTGCCAAATATAGGGGAGACAAAAGATGCCAGGTCTCCTGGAACCGGAGTTACTGTGGTGATGGGAGTCAGGTGTGGGTCTTCCAGAGGTGCAGCCAGTGATCTTAACCACCGAGCTTTCTTTGGTGTATGTGTTGGGGGATGCGTGCGCTTGCCATGCAATGTGTGTAGAGGTCAGAGGACAACTTGTGAGCGTTGGTTCTCTCTGTCCACCTGTAGGTCCCAGGGATCAAACTCAGCTTAGCTTGGTGGCTGGTACCTTACCCAATGAGCCATCTCACTAGCCCTCAACACATTATTTAAGACATAGTATAAAAAGTCTCTCCTGGGGCTGGAGAGATGGTTGTTCTTTTAGAGGATTCAGATTCGATTCCCAGCACCCATATGGTGACTCACAACAGTCTGTAACTCCACCTATCTGGCTTCCTTGGGCACCAGGCACACAAGCGATGTACGAGCATATGTGCAGGAAAACAACCATACATATAAAATAACATCAAATGAAAAATTAAGTCTCTACTGATTTCACTATCTAGTAGGTTTACATAAATGAAAACAAATTTATTAACAATGCTATGAAGAAACACACATGAGACATGGTAGAATTTCAGTTATCTACATTTCAATTTCTTTTTTAATTTGTTTTATTTATTGTGTATACAGTATTCCATGTGCATGTTTTCTTGCACACCAGAAGAGAGCATCGGATCTCATTATAAATGGTTGTGAGCCACAATGTAGTTGCTGGGAATTGAACTCAGGACCTTTGGAAGAGCAGTAAACTGCTCTTAACCTCTGAGCCATCTTTCCAGCCCCAATTTCTTTTCTTTTTTGTTTTTTTTTTCAAGACAGGGTCTCACTATGTAGCCCTGGATGTCCTCCTCTATAGGCCAGGTTGGCCTTGAACTCAGAGATCTGCCTGCCTCAGCCTCCCAAGTGCTGGGATTAACGGCATACACCACCATGCCTGGCTTAAAAGTTTCAGTTTCTAATTTTTATCCTAACAGCCCAAATAAGAGATTGAGAAACTGAAATTCTGAAAAAAGTTAACTGGCAGCTGATGGGTAACTGTGAAGGACTAGATTGGAACTCAGGCCTCCCATTCCCTGATTAGGAAGGTTAAAGTTTTCCAATGATTTACCAAAGTAAAAGAAAAGCATTACATTATGTCCAATTATTCTTCAAATCCTTTGTGAGTTGGGGAGATGGCTCAGTGGGTCGGAGGCTTGCTTCACAAGGTTGAGGAACTGAGCTCCCAACCCTAGCACCTATGCATGTGTTTAGTAGGTCTCAGTTATGCATGTGCGCGCGTGCACACACACACACACACACATACACGCACACCCCAATACACATATACTAACTTTGCTGGATTCTGGTAAAAATGAATTAAGGCCTCTACCGCTAAGTGTAACTATCATTACTGTTTTTACATGAAAAAAAAAAACATAGGTACGTATACATGAAACCTGTATTTATGTCTACCCCTAAAAGCTTTAAAACAGGGCTAGAGAAATGGCTCAGCAGTGAAGAGTGCTCCCTGCCCTCGAAGAGGACCAGGGTTTGATACCCAGAAGCCACATTAGGTGGCTCACAACTGCCTGTAACTCCAGCTCCATGGGATCCAATGCCTTCTGGCCTCTGAGAGCCCCTGTGAGGCACAGCGCACAGAGACTCATGCAGACATTTCACACATACACATATACCTAAATCTTGAAGAAGTTAGGGCTGGTGATACACACTTGCCAATAAACAGCTCCTGGGGACTGACTCTGTAGAATGGAGACTGCAGAGGAGCCTGGGCTGTGTAACACGTCTCAAAAAGCGGCACACACACAAAACTAGAAAATCGGGTTGAGAGAAATGGTCTATGCTGAATTTTCTATGCAGTCGCCCACTTACATATTCTAAAAGCCACTGTGGTGATTCACCTTTTCTGCCACCACGCCCCCTTTGGCTCCCACAGTAATCACTGGAGCAGAATAAATGTTCAGCACTTGGAACTATTGTCAAAACTTATTTGGGAAAGGTAGTTGAAAATATAGCTCATCAGGCAGAGTGCTTGCCTTGCAAGCATAAAGACCTGAGTCTGAGCCCATGTAAAAGAGACAGGAGACTCTGCGGGCTCTCTGGCCAGCTAGCCTACGTGGGCAAACCCCAGGCCAGTGAGAGACTCTGTCTATTAAGAGGTGTATGGGGGCAGCAGAGAGGGCTCAGCAGGTATAGGCACTTGCTGCTAAGCCTAACACCGTACCACATGGTAGGAGAGAACTGACCCCTGAAAGCTGTCTTCTGACCTTCACACCTGCAGTGCGCGCGCGCGCACACACACACACACACACACACACACAATATATTAAAAAGAAAAGATGCTAGTGGCCTCCTTGGACACACAAGCATGGGCACTCTCAAATACAGAGGATGGAGTTAGGTGCCTTCTGCTGTAAGGTTACCATTTGTTTACTTATAATCATACTAGATTGGTTTCCACAGTTTCCAGGGAAGTAATTTAAACAATCTCAAGAATGAAATCTTTGTAAAAGCCTTGTCCCGAGAAACAATGATGGCTATCTGAAAGAGGTGGTCACTTTTCTAAAGACACCAGATAGTGAGGACATAAACGGAAGCAGTAGCCTTCACAAAGCCATTTCAGGGTTGCTGGTACAAGGCCATTAAACACCAATTCGACACGACGCCATCACATTTCTGTGGCTTGTTTTGTTCTTGGTTTGTTTTCATACAGGCAAAATGGTTATGTTAATCCCACGCTAATGATCCTCTGCAGTATCATTAGGGATATACGAACATTGACTGTAAGCTACTTTTTAGCTAATGAGCTCGGTCTGCCCCAAGAGAATGCAATCTCTCCATTTCTCTTTCATTTTCACACAGGCCTTGCACGGAATTTTCCTCTCCTCTTCATTCTGCCAGATTAATACGTGGTCACGTGTGCCTCGCATTGTTTTCCTCTGGGAGGCTAGGAACTTCATTTCCTCCTCCTGCTACATCCTTTCTCTCATTTTAAACTGTAACCAAAATCCTCTTCGGGGGTCCCTCTGGTCTCTGTGCTAACGGGGAGAGTCCAGAAGGGAAGGAGAGGGAAAGAGAGGGGTGGCAGAGAGATGGGGGAAGGGGAGGGAATGGGGAAAAAAAGAGGGGAGATCAAGAAAGCAGCTGGGAGCCCTGAGTTGTAACCGTCTCCATGGAAACAATTCCTTAGCGACCAGTCTGGAAACAGTTCTGTAGGCATCACTGGGGCAGTGCGGTCCAATCGCACCAACCCTCACTAACAGGGGTCAGATGGGTGGGGGAGGAACAGGATTCTTTTCTTACCCAGTAAACTAAGACGCTAATAAAAATTACAGTTACCACCCTATAATGTATCTTTAGACTAGAAGATTCCTACTTTCTGTAATAAATAGGCAAAAGGCCTTCTAAATTTTTATAGTGTTTGTAAAGAGTGCTTATCGTAAAGAAATTATGGGGAAAAATACCTCCAAAAGAAACATCACCATTGGGTGGAAAAGTCAGACATCAGAATCAGGAGAATGATCTGAGGATTGTCGCCCATAACCACACAAGTGTGTACAAAGAACGCCAAATTCATTTGGGTTGTAAGTACATTGACTTTTAGGTGAAGAAAAGGGATTATAGGATTCCACCTACCAAATCGGGCTGGAAGAATAAAGAAGCCATGTAATTTAAACCCATGGAAGGAAGGCCCAGGGGAGAATTCATCCAAAGTGTGGAGCTGGGAGTTGCTAAAAACCAATTACATTTTAAAGGGAGAACATGCTTTAGGTCCTAACTTCAATCCCCAGCTATTAAAGGAAAGGGAAGACTTTAGGGGGTTTATAGTAACAATAGGATAACCAAGTTTCTGCAAGTCTCCAACCAATAAACTTCCTTGTAACCACAAAAAAAGGGTTTAGACCTAAGTCACTCGGCTCTATCCCTTCCGCAACTCTTTTCCCTGTTCTGGGATTAGGAACAGCATCTGTGAAATGAGGACCACATTTTAGGGCTATAGAGACTCAGTTGTGTGGAGGGTAGAAGGGTCAGGAGTTCAAGGACAACCTTGACTACACAAGAACAACGACAATGAATTGCTTACCATGCCTAGCTCCAGTGAAGCTCTTAATAAATCCCAGGTATTATGGATTCTGTAACATCTTTTGGTTTTCCTGTCTGTAATTATAACCACACTGCCCCCCCCCTTTCCCTGAGGAATATTTTGGGTTAAACCAGTAGAGCACTAGAGACATTTAAGTAACTCTGAAGCCGAATGGAAACTGTGAAATGAGTTTCCGAACTGTGAAAAGAGAACTCCGGTGAGTCTCTGCTGACACAACCAGACCAAATCAGACCGAGTTAGAAAAAGCCCAGGCCTAATGGATGAAAATGTTCCCCTGAATGATTTCCCAGTCCCCCAGAGAGGAGACGGGAAAGGAAGACCGGAAAACCACATGTCTGTTTTCTGGGTGCAGTTTAAGTCCCCTGCGGGAGTGGTCTTGAGCATCTCTGAGGGAGAGGTCATCACTTTGGTGGGCTGAGATGCATCAGGGTTTGGAGAGAAGGGGGAGGGGGCTTAGGATGGAGCTTCCACACAAACATTCCAGATTCTTTGGATATATGGATGCCAGGGTCTGGGGTGAAGCTTCCACCAGAACATTTTCCAAACCAGAAACTAAATAATTGGCCTCCTGGCTCCAGTCTAAACACACACACACACACACACACACACACACACACACACACACACATCTCATGGTAAATAAAATCCATTCTACACTGCTAATGTCCCCCACCGCAACGAGCCCAACTCCACTCCTAATGGGCTTCCCAGTGTCTTTAGCACCAAGAAATCTTTGAAGAGCACACTGAAGGTGACTACAAGGTACCCCCTTCACATTTACAACCTTAACTGGTCCTGCCTGACTGCTGACTAAGATCATCCTCTTTGCCCGTTAACTTGCTTTGTTCTAAGTCTCTTACCCCACGATTGCTCCCTACCTTCCCACAGATTTTTTTTTTTTTGATGTGCCATTTGTGTTAAAAGGTCATAAGTGTGTCATGAGGAACCTTGGTAGCAGCATGGAACCCCCAAAATGTTTCGTACGTGTCTCCTGTAAGCTAATTTTCAGGAACATCAAACTTTATATAGTAAACAAAGACAACTGCCACGAGCCACTGAGCTGTCACTGGGCTTAATGACGAGAAAAATTAAACATGGCAGGTAGGAAGGCAATCAAGAAGTCAAGGCTGGTTGGGCTAGGCAGGAGAGCAAAACCCCAGGCTAGGACAGAAATCCTGCTGGGTGTCTTTTTATCTTTGCAGGCGAAACATCCATTTTTTTTTTCTGGTTACGTAACGCAAACATGGTGGAAGAGAAAAGCCTTTCCCTGGTTTTTGGGGTGCAGAACCACGTGGCTCCCTCCACGCAGGGCAAGGGCGGGCCTTTACGGGATGTATCCTCAGGGAAGCAAGAAAGCGCCTTAGCAAACCGCGACGCCACGGTTCCTCAGAATCCACGCACGTCCTCTGGTGGGAGGAACAAAAGCGAGCTCTGAGGATCTGACGGCGGACCGGGAAACCAGAGAGCTACGGAGTCGCCGCCGCAGCCAGGTGACCCCTAGTGCGCAGGCGCGCTTCGCCCCGCCCCCGCCGAGACCGGCCTGTCAGTCGAGTCTCGCGAGAGCGGCGCGCGGCCGGCCCGTGAGCTCCGCCCCGCCCCGCCCCCTCCTCCTCGCTCGCTCCCTCCCATCCCCCCTCGCCAGTGTCTGTGCTGCGCAGCTCCCTACGCGGTCGCCGCCGCGGACGGTTGGGAGGGAGAGACTGTTGTCGGGAGCGCCACCCGCGGACGGTTGGGAGGGAGAGACTGTTGTCGGGAGCGCCACCCGCGGACGAAGCGGCCGTCCCTGCCCGCCCGCCGCGACCGTCGGAGTCGGCGTTACTAGCGCCCCACAGGGTATCTGAAGTAGAAGGGGGTAGGTTGGGCCGGTAGGTGCCGAGAGCGGAGTCGGGAGAAGGCCGAGGAGCCCGGGAGTCGGTGAGGGAGCGTGGCGTCAGCTGGCCTCCGGGGCTGTCTGCCTCCGGGAGGAAGGGCCGGCGCCGCGCTCTCCAGCCGCTCGCCCGCTCTCCCCGCCGCTCGGCTGCCGCCATCTTGAGGTCGGTAGCTGCTGGGTCGCCTTCCCGCCTTTCCCCGCTCGGGCTACTTTGTCGTCTCCAGCTCGCGGAAAGTGTTGGGAAGGCCGGGGGTCCTGTGTGGGCAGGGGGCGGGGGGGGGAGGGCGAGCTCTCCGGTAGGGATGAGGGTGGGGGAGCTCGGCGAGCAGGGACTGCGGGGCGGCGGGACGCGCTCCCGGTGGAAATGGCGCCCGGCGCGGCCCGGCCTCCCACAGCGGCCTCCGTCCTCCTTGGCCTCGAAGGGACTACCTGGGCTGGCGGGGCGACTAGTGACTGCTAACGCAGATCCCCGGGATGAGACAGGTGGAGCCGGGGGAAGGCGAAGCCAGTGGCGGCGCGGGCGATCCTCTGGCAGATGCAGGACAAAGGCGGACACGGTGGTCCTTTGTAATCCCGCCGCTCGGTGGCCGAGGCCTTTTCTCCCGGCCTGGCCGAGGGCCGGAGGCGGGGCGTCCCCTAGTTCTCTGGTCTCTAGGGCGAGCTAGGTAAACGGAAAGTCTCAGGGAGGAGGGAAAGGATGCTTAGCCGGCCTTTGTAGTCCAGATTTGGAGCTGCGGAAAGAGTACGTATACATCGCCAAAGGATTTTTTTTTTCCACATTAGATGTTTACCAAGACCTTAATTTTGTAAGAGAATGAGTGATTTAGGATGAAATGAGTGTGTTTCAAATAGGCCGGGTCCGGGTGAACTACGGGACTGCTCTTAGGCCAGGGTGGCTAGTTCAGCAACGTTTTCTGTAGTTGTTCTCCGAGAGCTGTGTTTTGTGTCGACTTGTAATTAAAGCCGGAAATCAGCTATATTTGTTTTCATTTGATGGCTAGGCATGTTTAGAACAAAGTGTCGAACTGTGATGTTTTGAACCAAAAGAATGGTCTAGCATGTTTTGGGTCCTTAAATCAGAACTGTGTCGGTGATTTCCATTGAAGATGGATTAAAAAGGAAAAAGAATATCCTGGACCTTAAAGTTAGCTTGCAGTAGTGCCCATGCCACCTGGAATAGGCAGATCCTTAATGGCCTTTGAAAAATCAAAGGACTCAGATCCAATTGGAAAGAACTAAGTAATATGCCCACATTTTCTTTATTGGATTGCATTATAAACAATTTTTTGTTGTTTGAGAGAAGCTCTTGATAGTAGCTTGCAACTGGATATGTACAGGAGGCTGCCCTCTTACTCTGAGTCTCCTGCCTCTGCTTACAAGATGGTTTTGTTGTTTTGAGATAGAGTCCCTGTAGACTGCTGCTGGCCTGGAGATTCGAGGATGTTGATGTTTCTGCCTCCAGCTGCCGGGGTGGCAGCTATGAGCCACCACACTGTTTATAACATCCATTAACTTCTGTTTAAAGTGGTATTCTGTGGACTTCGGTGCATCTCTAGTGTCAGACTACCACAGCTCAGTTTAAAAAACACTTTACCATTTCAAAAAGACGTACGTACTAACAGTCATTCCATATGCTGACCTGTTCTATTTCAGTCACAGATAGTGTTTTTTATAGATTTTTGTGTTCTTGGTATAAAACTGGAATAGTATGTAGTCTTTTGTGACTGAAATTTTTGCTTTCTTTAGGAAGTTGTATTTAAAGTCTCAAAAAGTTGGCTTCATTTTAACTGCTAGTATTTTCAGTTGGTACTAACACTTGGAGGTTTTCTGATAGTGTTTCCCTGCTTACCCAGGCCAGCCTGGGATTCTTGGGCTCAAATCACCCTTCTGCTTTAGCATCCACTGTAGGTGGACCATAGGCAAGGGGCTGCATCTGTGACACTCTTGGATTTGGGGGTAGTGTAACTCAGGTTGGTCTCCCTGTCTCAAGGTCTAGAACAGAATTAGGGGCCTGAGAACGCTGGGCTCCCTAAAGCAGATAGTAGTTAGCAAAGAAAGGTTGGAGTGGAGTAGTCTAAGTAGTGAACAGTTGCACAACCTCTGAAAGCTTTATTAAGGTCTCAGAACAAATTGCCCATAATGTTTTCGTAGGATTCTAGACTTGAGTTTAAAGGTATGTTACAGCAAGGCAGTTTCCTGTCTTCTGACTTGGAGTGGAATGTCACCCTGGGAGATAGTTTGGTCCAAATCTTGTTGGCTTTTCCAGTAAAATTCTGTTAATTGAAGTCAAGAACTGATGAATAAAAGTTTTCCTATAACCTCCACATTACACTGAAGTATGAGTGTATACTAGCACATACACAGATTAAAGTAGTTGTTTATGGTTTTCAGATACAGTTGAGGTTTTGTGGAGCATCTTGTTGGTTTTACAGCAGTGGTTCTCAGTGGGTTCACTGATACCATTGGAAAATTCATAACAGAAACAAAATTACAGTTATGAAGTAGCAGCAAAAATAATTTTATAGTTTATGAGAACCTGTATCAAAGGGTCAAAGCATTAGAAAGGTTGAGAACCACTTCTTTACAGGGTCCATAAACTCTAATAGTCAAAGGTAAATTTTTAGCTGAAGCAGATTAGAACTACATAATATAAATATTCTTGTAAAACACAGCAGTGGGTGCCAATACCTCACTTGCCTACTGCTGCTTTGTTTTGGTTTTTTCAAGATAGGGTTTCTATGTGTAGTCTTGGCTGTCCTGGAACTCACAAGAGATCTGCCAGTCTCTGCCTCCTGAGTGCTGGGATTAAAGGCACACACGGCCATCACCACTGATGCCCAGCAGTTAATGCTGTATTTTATAGTGAATACCAGGCTCAGAAATGCAATGTTTTAAGTAGCCATCGAATGGCAGATTAGTGAGCCATTCAACCCCATGATGCCTTTTTTTTTTTTTTTTTTGATATTCTCACTATGTGAACTTGGCTGACTTTGAACTCAGAGCATGCTAATGTCTCCCAGCTGCTGGGATCAAAGACATGTGTCACCATGTAGGGCCTCATGCTTTCTTTTAAATCAAGTGCACTGAAAAATTACTAATAATGTCAATTTTTAAATTGTGTTTTCGCCATTTTGGTTCTGTCAAGAGTGGCACCTTCCACGGGCTTTGCTTTAAAGATGGGCCTGGATTTTCTTTCAGCGGGGTTTGAGGTTCAGTCACTAGTACACACAAATGCTGATGATATACACATTAATAACCACTGGAATAGAAATTAAACATTGTCTTTAATACATGTATTATTGGGGGAAGGGTGTTTAGAATGTAATCCAAAGGTTGACACATGATAGACATTTACTCTATCATTGATGTATGAATTTTAGAAATTTACATCCCCACCCCGGTTTTTGGTGACAGTTTTTCTGTGTAGCCCTGGCTGTCCCGTAGATCAGGCTGACCTTGAACTTACATACCCACTGCCTCCAAAGTGCCACTATGCCAAGTTCTAAAATACCTTTTTGTTTTATGTTTTTCCCTCCAAGACAGGGTCTCACAATTGTAGCCCTGGCTGTCCTGGAACTCACTGTGTAGACCAAGCTGAGTTCAAATTCAGAAATCTGCCTACCTTTTCCACCCCTCAACCACCACTCCATTCCATATCCCTGCCTCCCCCCCCCCCCAACTCACTCCTTCCTTCCTTCTTCAAAGACAGAGTATGGCCTTGAATTCCTGAATGTCTTGCCTCAGCCTCCCAGGGCTAGGGTTGTAGGAGTAAGTGTGCTGCCATGTGATTTTAAGAAAATTAGAATTGTTAACTCTGTAGATGCTGCCTCTAACAGATGATATGGAATTAACCATTAGTGAATGGTGTTGATATACCGTCCAGCCTAAAGGAATCAAATGAAAAAAAATTGTTTTGTTGACGGGAGGAGGTGGTGAGGGAAAGATTGGAATATTCAGGTGAGTAGGATTCCTGCAGCTGTGTAGTGAAATAAGCAAGGACTGGTAAGTTTTTCCACAGCTGCGGAACTTCTGCATTAGTCTCTAAAGTATTCTGGAATTTTACAAGGAAAGTGGCTGCCTCTAGGGGAGGTTTTGTGTGTGTGTCTTGGGGGATGGAAGGGGCTTCATGCTGTGCTTTTTAAGTGCCATATGAGTGTCACTGTGTTAAATCTGCTTAACTAAAAATGTTAAGAGGATGAGCATAACGTGGAGTGGTGACACTTCCCTTTAGTTCCAGCACTGGGGCTGAGAGGCAGGCAGGCATCTGTGATTCAAAACCAGACTGGTTCTTGGTCACCCTGTCTTAAATCCCCCCCGCCCCCCCCAAAAAAAAAGATGTTGAAAGGAACTCATCTGAGTGTTTGTTGAAGCAGTTTCCTTATAGTCCCAGCTGGTCTCAAACTCAAAATCCTGCCTTAACTCCCAGTACTGAGATCTTGGGCATGTACTATCTATCATATTCCACATAGCGTTTGGGTTTCAGTAGTGTTTTCCTTGTTTTCTTTTGTTTTTGAGATAGGGTCTTGTAGTGCCCTCCAATTGCTGATGGAGTCAAAGATGACCTTGAGGTCCACCTAGCTACTGTGTTTTTTTTTTTAAATGCTCAAATCTCAATATGAATAGATGTCTATATTATATATAGATGACTATATTATATACACCTTTTATGTGATTATTTTTAAACATTTTGCAGTTGGGCTGGTGACTCGGGTAATCTTAGCACTCATAGCTATTGGTACACTGACACCCTGTCTGCAAAACAAAACAAAAAAAATCCGGTAGCTTTGGGTCAATATTGAAGCCTGAAAAGTTAAAAAAAAAAAGTGAGTGGACTGTGGAAAAGGTGTGTTACAACAAATTTTACTCTGGTGGTTCAGTGTTGTTTGGTAGGTAAGGGGTGAGTTTCATTACCTTTCCCTGCCCCACCCCAAAGTAGACTTTTTATAATAGAGTACTCTGTTGCTGATTGTTGTAGGAATTGCATGCATGCATTCCTCACTGTGACACTTGAGAAGTGTTCAAATCTTGGTAAGAGGGTGTTGTGATTGACTGCTTTTATGTGCTTGTTTATTTTCATAGCATTTAAATCAAGCGATATTGAAATGGATTGGGTTATGAAACATAATGGTCCAAATGACGCTAGTGATGGGACAGTGCGACTTCGAGGACTGCCATTTGGTTGCAGCAAAGAGGAAATAGTTCAGTTCTTTCAAGGTACCTCTAGTACTAGTCAAAGTTTAGTAGTATTTTAACTGTATGTGTTTTTTATTAGATGGTTTTTAATTTATAAAACTCATTTGATTTTGGAACTAAATTTTGTGGTAATCTGGGTTATTATAATAAAATGGGAACTGTGCTCCAGTTAATATTCCATAGAGAATGTATAGGCTATGTAAACATTGATTAATGTACAGTATAGTTAACTGAGAATAACTATGGTGACATGGGCTATGAGTTATCATTGGGAGCACAGTTAAATATGTAGTTTTTCATGTAGTGGGCTTTTAGAAGTATAATTTTAAGATGCTGGTCACAGAAAATATTTAATCCAATGATACTTGAAAAATATTCCATTTGTATTATGGGGTGATGGGAAACTACGCGTTTTGTTTTGTTTTGACTTGTTTTAAATATTTGATTCAGATGGGAATGTTTCAGCCTTTAACACTGTTCCCCTTGATGGGGTATTTGTCCTTGGGTTAAAGGGTTGGAAATCGTGCCAAATGGGATAACATTGACGATGGACTACCAGGGGAGAAGCACAGGGGAGGCCTTCGTGCAGTTTGCTTCAAAGGAGATAGCAGAAAATGCTCTGGGGAAACACAAGGAAAGAATAGGGCACAGGTGGGGATGGAGAGTTTGGGATGGTGTTAAATTTTTATTTTTGGGGGTTGTGGGTCACTATTGCTTAAATGGGGGGGTAACCATAACATTTTCTGGGGGTAGTTTTAAAGAATTGATAATTACCTAAATTTAACATGGAAACTACAGATTTGGGTGGGGAATTAATTCTAATTAAAATTAGATTATCTGTTTCCATTTCTTTGTAGGGTGTTGTTAAATTTGTTTTTGTATAATCACCTGTTTTTCTTACGTATCTATCTTGTACTAAAGGAAACAAACTAAATATATTCATAATTCAGTGTTTTCAAATGACTCATTTGTCTATGTAAAACTTAAATATTTAATTATTTAAGTTTGTAGGTGTAAAAATGTTACCTTATGGCTTATTTAGGCGATTTAAATTGGGTTATGTACCTAGATATAGACACTGCATTTTGCCCAGTATCTAATTACTCTCTAATATATCCACGCTGAAACATATACTTTAACCCTTTTAAAATAGGTACATTGAGATCTTCAGGAGTAGCAGGAGTGAAATCAAAGGATTTTATGATCCACCAAGAAGATTGCTGGGACAGCGACCGGGACCATATGATAGACCAATAGGAGGAAGAGGGGGTTATTATGGAGCTGGGCGTGGAAGTATGTATGACAGAATGCGACGAGGAGGTGATGGATATGATGGTGGTATGTGTATCTAATGAACAAAGGTTCTGTTGTCATTTTCTTGATGTTCCTGACACTTTGTCAAGAAATACAGAAATGGCAGTAATTTCAGTACCTACGAGGTTTTAAAACCTGTTCATGAAATTATGGGATTTACACTGTGGAACTTGATTGATGCACATATTAACACCTAGAAAATGTAATGTAGAAACGAAAGTAAAGATAACTGGTATGTTTCTTCTTGGCATAAAGATGAAATTTGGTTTTCATGTTATGTTTGAATTTATCCTGTGGTTATTTTCATTTCCATCAAGGGTTAACTACTTTCCTCATGTGCAGTAAGCTGCAAACATCAATGAAGAAGCTAAAATTGTTGACTACAAAATGACTTTGTAAATTAGCTTACAAAATAAACTACTCAGGATGGTATTTCTTTTTCCTTTTATTTGCACAGGCTATGGAGGTTTTGATGACTATGGTGGCTATAATAATTATGGCTATGGAAATGATGGCTTTGATGACAGGATGAGAGATGGAAGAGGTAAACTAAGAATATTGTCATGCTGAAGTAAATTGTATTGTTTCCTTAGTAAGCTTCCAGTAGTAATTAGGCAACTCTTAGTAGTTAGGCAACTTTAATAAGCTAATGGAAACTTGTGTCGTTGCACTGGCTTATAGATTTATATGTATATACTTACCTGAACCCATGATGGTTTATAATCTAGGCATGGGAGGACATGGCTACGGTGGAGCTGGTGATGCAAGTTCAGGTTTCCATGGTGGTCATTTTGTGCACATGAGAGGGCTGCCTTTTCGTGCGACTGAAAATGATATTGCTAATGTAAGTGTGGTTCATAGTGGGTGTTTTTACTTACTATTCTTGGCGGGGAGGTCTCATTGTAGCCCAAACTGGATTAGAATTTAGAAATCCTAACTTGGCTTTGAGCATGTTGGAATGACAGGCAGACACTATGCCTTATCTATTCTATTTGTTAAGATTCAAGCTAGGATTGTCACTTAGTGATAGATTATTTACTTAATATGTTCATAGGTGTTTGTGTCCCTTATATACTGACCTCTGTGAGATTTTTAAGCAGGTTTAAAAAATGCATTTAAAAAAAAAAACTCAGTTCCCAGCACTCAGGAGGCAGAGGCAGGTGGATCTCTGGGAGTTCGAGGCCAGCCTGGTCTACTAGAGCTAGTTCCGGGACAGGCACCAAAGCTACAGAGAAACCCTGGGCGGGGGGGGGGGGGGGGTCAGTCAATTGGATAGGAATTTGCCTTTAGCAATAGGGTCTGGAACAACCCCAAACTTCAAGATACTCCTAACCTTGGACATGGAGCCAGTTTCAAATTTTTTTGTTTAAAATTTAGTATTGCCTTACTTTAAAAGCTCCCTGAGTTTAAGGCCAGTCTGGTCTATAAGAGCCAGTTCCAGGACAGTCACCAAAGCTACATAGAAAAACCCTGTCTTAAGAAGAAAAAATAAAATAAAATAAAATATAGTCCTTCTCTATGTGAGCCAAATTGACCACCTTTGTAGTAAAGGGTGACACCCTACCTCCACAATGCTGGAGCCCTATAGACTCTCAATAGTTTATTTTAGTGGATTAGGAAAAAAATTATGTGCCTAATTTTAAATAATTGAAATTTAAAATTGAACAACTTTTATTTAGTTCTTCTCACCACTCAATCCAATACGAGTTCATATCGACATTGGAGCTGATGGCAGAGCAACAGGAGAGGCAGATGTAGAGTTTGTGACACATGAAGATGCCGTGGCTGCCATGTCTAAAGATAAAAACAACATGCGTAAGTGGTGTCTTTGGGATGCTTCTGTTTTATAGATGTGTGCAGTTTATAAAATAATTACTTGTTAAAATGCCTGTGGTAAATCTTTAAAATCATTTGACCTAGTAATAATGTCTAGACTTTAATGGATGCCTAAAATAGTCCTTTATGTGTGGATCAGCCTGCTTTTTAAATACTAATTGACCTTTAATTAATATTTGCTCCAATATTCCCTTCTCTACTATTCTTACCTTTTTCCACTCCTCTTTTTTAAAGAACATCGATACATTGAACTCTTCTTGAATTCCACCCCTGGAGGTGGCTCTGGAATGGGAGGCTATGGCAGAGATGGAATGGGTATGTATACTTTTGTATTTGAGACGGGTTCATCCTGCTCTGTAGCCCAGGCTGGCCTCATAATCCTCCTGCCTTGGTGCTTTGGCATACCCTTCCCAAACCTGGTTTATAAACTTTTTAGAATAAGCAGTATTGGCTACTTTGGAAACCGTCCTGTTTTTTTTTTTTTTAAATGTGCAGATAATCAAGGAGGATATGGATCTGTTGGGAGAATGGGAATGGGGAACAACTACAGTGGAGGATATGGCACTCCTGATGGCTTGGGAGGTTATGGTAAGTCAGGTTTTGTATTGGCAATGTCTTTCACTTAAAATATAAATATGGTGATGTGCATGGACATCTGACAGATGGTTCTTAAATGTCTTCTTAAGGTCGTGGTGGTGGAGGCGGTGGAGGTTACTATGGGCAAGGTGGAATGAGTGGAGGTGGATGGCGTGGGATGTACTGAAAACACCACCACCAACGTACAAGTCCTAACAACAACATCTGTCTACTAGACTTTCTTACGGATTTAATTTCTTTTGTATTTCAAGAACTTTATAATGACTGAAGGAATGTGTGTTTTCAAGATATTATTTGGTAAAGCAACAGATTGTGATGGGAAAATCTGTTTTCTGTAGGTTTTATTTGTTGCATACTTTGACTTAATAAATTTTTATATTGAAACCACTGATGTTGCTACTTTTTATATATAGGTACTCTTAAAGATGTGTTGCCTTCATAAGATTTGGGATGATGTATTTTACTGTTAGCTCTACAAAAAGTAGCATGGTGCAATGTGAGTGGACAAGACTGTAAGTTTTAGCACACATCTGGGATGGATAGAGCTTGAGTAGTTAGCTAGCTTTCTTTCCTGGACACCCTGTAAATAAAAAGCCTAAAGATGCATTCAAGTGGCTTCAGGAATATAAGTTCAGTTAATTCTGCATTCTCTTTTCAATCTCATTTATCAAGCATAGCTCTGAATAATTTTGTAAGAGAGGTATCTGGATTCTAAATAGCCGAAATTGTGTTTTGAATTAATTATGGACCCAGGGACATGGGAGTAGTAGTTGAAATTATAGCCCTAGATTTTAAAATCCTCATAGCACTTGCCCAAGATACCAAAAATGTTTCCAAAATTTGAGTTTATTGGAGTAACTAAGAATTCTCACTGATGACAGAACTCGGTGTAAATACATGGGTATTTACTATGAAAGATATATTCTTGTGTTTTCAGTTTCTTACCTAAGAAAACAGGGTTTTTAAATTGTGTAAATGACTGCATTTAGAAAAATGTAAAACAATGCTACAGCTGGATTTTGCATCTGGTACTGGTTTTGAGTATTTAAGCTCTGTTTAGTAAGGGAAGGGTACTTTCTAATCTTATCACTTTGATCAATGTGGCTTTCCCCTAAATTGGCTAATGGATCAGATTGAAACCTGTCAATGTGAACTCAGCTATTGAACTTGTTACTTGTTTTTTGCTAGAAATGTTATTCATTTAATAAATGTCAACATGGGAGAAAAAGGAATGTTGTATGTTCTAGAATGCTTTGTGTCAGTTATTGGTTATAATGCACATTGGTGAAAAAAATGCTTTTAATCCCAGCACTTGGCAGGTAGAGGCAAGTATTTGGATAGCATGTGTGTAATTTGGATGCTAAATTGAGATTTCTGATAAAGTGACTATAAAGGAGCACCACAGCTTGTTACTCTGAGCCTATAGTTCTGAAAAAGTGAGTTTCTTTCTGTTTTGGGACTGAGGATTTCTCCTAGAGCCTACACACTAATGATCTTGTCTGCGTGCCTGGCAGAGAGGTCAGAAGCCCTTCAAGGGTTACCTTCAGTGGTTAAGAGTACTTTCTGCTCATCCAGAGGACCTGAGGTTGGTTCCCAGCACCCACATCAGGCAGATCACAACTCATGTCGCTGCAGTGAATCCAGTACCTTTTTCTGGCCTCCTCCACCACCTGCACATATGTGGCATACACTCACACAGACACACATAAACAGATACAAACAAATCTTTAAAGCAATAAAAATTGTTAATTTCTCAAATTTTTGTTTTATAAAATTCACATTTATTTTAAAAACATTACAGATTAGAATTACAATTCCTTGGCACCATGATTACATCTTTGTGGTAGTACTAGCTAGGGTAAGCAAGGAAATGACAAGTTTTTGCAAAATAAAAACTGTGAATGTTTTGTGATGAATGGGGTATCCTAAATTTAGATTTGTTTTGGTTTTTTTTTTTTTGCCAGTGGTGCTGTGGATTGAGAACCCAGGGCTTTAATACACACAGTAAGCGAACATTTTGCCACTGAGCTATATTCTCATCCCAGACATTGGGGATCAAGTTAATGCTGCCCCAGAAAAGGTCCATGTTTATAACAAAAAGCACAAAATAAAGTATTTGAAATTTTTTTCATTTATGCTCACTTCCAACAGTCATAAAAATCTTAGTCTATTCCCACCAATACAAAATGGTTCAGAAGCCAGGCAGTGGTAGTACACACCTTTAATCCTAGAGACAGGTGGATGTCTGAGTTCAGGGCCAGCCTAGTCTACAGAGCTAGTTCCAGGACTGGCTCCAACGCTACAGAGAAACCCTGTCTCAAAATACAAACAAAACAACAACAACAAAAATGGTTCAAGAATATAATTATTTTTCTAATATTTGAGCCAGGTTTTCACTGTTGTATGTATAAATATATATATATATATAGCATAAGCTAATTTGGAGTTATAGGGATGGACCAGACTGGCCTTGAACTTGTAGCATTCTTTCTTGCCTTACCATCTTAATTCTGTTACAAGGCCACTTCTGTCAGCACTCAACAAATGACATCTTGGGGGTTGGGTAGATCAGTTGGTACTACCTGGCCTGCACAAAGCCAGGGTTCCATCCTCAGCACCACATAGTTGTAATCTCAGGAGTTGGGATATGTGGAGTTCAAGGTCACATCCTCTGCTACACACCAAGTTAGAAGCCAACTTGGGTTACATGAATCCCTGTTTCCAAAAAATGGGACATCTCAAAATCTGACAGATCTAATTTAAGTTAACCTCAGAAGCTGGTGAAAATACTGGTTTTGTAATTTTGGCAAATTATAAAACTTACTGAAATACAACAAATTAAAAGATCTCAAAGAATAAGGAATCAGAAAAGTGCCCATTCACTAAACTGTCTTTAGGAATGTAAAATCTCTATAGAGTTTATAGATTTAAAAGTGCAAAACTGGAGATTAATAATAAGATCCTGAATGATGGTTTAAGTAACTTAATGTTTTGTTTTTCTGCTTGAAAAAATAAGAAACCACTATCTGCCTAAGACCATAGTATAAAGGTACTTGATATATCGGGTAAAATTCTACTGTGGGTAGATGTAACACTGCAATATAATGTTTCCTAAGAGAACTGGAGGATGGGGAAACTAATTCTGTTATAGCATAGGTAAGTTTTAAATGCTCTTATTTTTAATACTTAGAATCTTTAAAAAGCCTGTGTTTTCCCATCATCCCTCAGGAAGGATGTTTTCGTCTTTGGGGGCCAATCCTTTACAAAAAGGAGCTTCTGTGACAAGGTTATATTTATGATGGTTATATTAACATCCCTTAAAGAATTAAAGGGAAAGCTGGTACTTCAGTCCACTATATGAAAGGTGTAGGCAAGTGAAAAAAAAGGTATGAGATAAAATTACTGACCATTGTAGAAGAGGGGAAAAGAACACGCAAATAAATACAATTAAATTAGAATCTTACCAGACAATGAAGACTGTGCAGCCTGGTATGGAGGCACACACCTATGATCCCAGCACTTAGTAGCTGAGGCAAGGAAGTCCATGGTCAAAAATGGACAACTTTGTTTCAATCTTATTTCAAAAAAGGATGTTCAATTGGCATACTATCACAGAGTGGGTGCATTTCCAGTCTTCCTCTGAGAATTGTGAAGCTTTAAAGTGCATTAAAGAGAATTACAGGCACCATCAAGTGCCAGCTCGACAGTTCAGAAACAAGTTGTGGCCTCGTTCTCAAGAAGGCCTCTAGAAGATAAGGCAAAAGTGCATCTTTAGCTCTGCTGTCCGGCCTTTCCTTAAGGGTTACATGACTGTTCAAAGTAGTGATAAAACATGCTATCTTAAAATCCAAGTAAGTGCAGAAACGGAATCCTAACTATACAACTTAGAATTCTGTGTGTTAGCTGGAGGAGAGGTACGGTGCTGACTGGACACTTGGTCCTCACACTCGCTGCAGGTGCTTCTGTGCAGGAGGACTGAGTTCCCAGGTCACGGCACGTTAGAGGAGCATCTCTGAATGAGTATTGCATGGCAGGAATCACAGACTCTCACTGGCTTTGGTGAAGAAGGCAAAGGCAGCTCGTTGTCAGAGCAGGCATTGCAGAAAATTTCCCCACAGTTTCTACAGTGGTGCTATTAATGGAAAAATTAGGAAGGGGGGGAAAAGCAGTTAGAAGCCATTTTTGTTGCCAAAATGTTTGAGCTCACTTTCTCGCCTCCTACCTTTCTTTTGGAGAGTGAAAATTCCTTCTCACAAAGCTTACAGTGCGTTGCCTCTTTGTCTTTCAGCCAGACCAGTCCCTTAACAGGTAAAGATGAATGTTAGTGTTCTAACGAGCAACACTTGTACTTAGCTCAAAAGCATGAAAACTGAAAATGCAGAATTCCTACGACCCATCATTTTTCAGAACAGGAACCCAAAAAATGCACCAGGCTCAGGCAGTAGCTCTCAGAGAGGTCAAAGGAACTTAGAAATATCAGTACATTAGGGCCCAGGTTAGATGTGGGGGCAGACTTCCAAGACAAAGTAATGAGCCACCTAACTTCTTCAGGGAACATTTGATAGAGGTGAAGAATGAGAATATTCTGGTGTTGAGATAAAACATTGGAAAATAAGTAACAGGCAGTTGATACCAGGAGAAATAAGAAAGGTGTGATGAGCTGAGTGGTGGTGGCGCTTGTCTTTAATCCCAGCACTCAGGAGACAGAGACAGGCAGACCTCTGAGTTTGAGTTCCAGGACAGGCTCCAAAAGCTTTAGAGAAACCCTGTCTCAAAATAAAATAAAACCACACACACACACAAAAAAAAAAAAAAAAAAAAAAAAAAAAAACAAGATATATACTTATGACCTTTTAATCCCAGTGCTCAAGAAGCAGGACGACCCCTGTGTTTGAGACCAGCCAGGGTTAAAGTGAAATCCTGTCTAGGAAAAAAAGCTTACTGAGGTGACTTAAGGAAAAATGAGTTTGAACAAACAGCTACCACCACTTCGATAGCAAGGTGAGAAAACATGCTACAGCACGGCTCAGAAGTACAGTGTTTGTCTAGCGTGTGCTAGGCCCTTTCACTTCCATTCCCCATACTATAAAAGGGGAAGTGGAATGAATTGCATTGCTCTGATACAGAACTAGATGCCAGAGGAGATAGCTGCGAGAACTGGAAGAAGCTCCCTTTGGGAGCAGGAGCAAATAACTAAGGTGAGTTTTTTACTTGAAATCTTTTTTTTTTTTTTTTTTTTTTGGTTTTGGTTTTTCGAGACAGGGTTTCTCTGTAGCTTTGGAGCCTGTCCTGGAACTCCCTTGGTAGACCAGGCTGGTCTCGAACTCACAGAGATCCACCTGTCTCTGCCTCCCAAGCGCTGGGATTACAGGCGTGCGCCACCACCGCCCGGCTTTGAAATCTTTTTTTAGAATGGTGCAAAATGCTGCTGTTCGTCCAGAGGCCCCAAGTTCAATTCCCAGCATCTGCATGGCTCACAATCTTCTGTAACCCCAGTTCCAAGACATCTAACCCCTTCTAGTCTCTCTCTCTCTCTCTCTCTTTTTTTTTTTTAACTGGTTCAGAGTTCTGGCTGGCATTACATCAATTACATAACATAAGCTTTAGGACTTTTTGAATAGCTATTTTCATGTAACATTTTGATTAAAAGATTAAATGGTAATTTGGAACAGAAAGCTATTTATTACTCAATGACACTGAAGTGCTGACCCGAAGATTCCTTCCAACACACACACCCAAAGTAACACACATTCTAGCCTTATCAAAGTGATATATCAGAAGCCTATTCTAGTAGGCTAAATTGAGGGTCATCAAAGATATGTTATCTACTAAAGTAGCATTACAATGTCATTTTTCATCAAGATGATGCATTCTTTAGCAGGTAAGAAGTAATCCATTTCTACCTTTTAAAAAATTTCACTAAGTGTGGAGCTGGTAGTCTCCAGCTCATGCCCAGGAGGCAGAAGCTGGCAGATCTGAGTTCAAGGACAGCCTAGAGGACTGATACAGAGAAACCTCGCCTAGAAAAAAAAAATGGAGGCTAGAATAGCACACCTACATTCCCTTCCAGTGCTGCCACCTCTGCCCCTGGGATTTGTATGCTTCCTTCTCAAGGCTTCCTCAACACACCAGGCTCTAAACAATTTACATTTACCAATGTTAAGAGCTTCCGGCTGTACTGAAAGCCTTTCTACTCACCTGTAATGCTTTGTTGGCTTCTTTTATGTCGTCTATTTTAAGTTTGGATCTAAAAACATTACAAACAAGTCCAAATTTTAGTATGCATGTAAATATAAAACACTTAATAGTTCATTGCAAAGGTATTGATTTTTTAATTGTATATAATTTTAGATCTAACAATCTCTGGCTAAGGGATATTATGTATTTTTCCAAGACAGGGTTTCTGGGTAGCCCTGGCTGGCCTTAAACTCACAGAGATCCACCTGCCTCTGCCTCCCTGAGTGCTGGGATTAAAGGCCTATGCCACCATCACCTGGCTACAACTAGATTTTTCAAAAGCTTGGCTGTATAAGAGAAAATGTCTCTGGATATTCATGCACAAAGCCATGGGTTAGATCCCAGTGCCATATAAACTAGCACTTCGGAAGTTACACAGCAGAAGCTTATGGTCATGTTTTGGCTACATGAGTTCTACGACAGCCTGGGATACTTGAAACCTTGTCTCAAAAAATAAACACTTGCATGAATGTGTTATTTTGTTTGCTTTTTTTGGGTTTTTTTTTTTTT
>NC_022028.1:35652200-35655664 GCF_000317375.1 Microtus ochrogaster | reverse complement strand
CAGGGTTTCTCTGTGGTTTTGGAGCCTGTCCTGGAACTAGCTCTCGTAGACCAGGCTGGTCTCGAACTCACAGAGATCCGCCTGCCTCTGCCTCCCAAGGCGTGCGCCACCACCGCCCGGCTGTGTTACTTTGTTTTGAGACAGGATTTAAATTTGGTAGTCCTGGCTGGCTAAATTTTGTGGCAGTCCTGTTTCAGCTTCCTTTTTTGCCTTTTGAGACTTGTAGCAGACTGGTCTTCAGTCTGGATTGGGGAAGAGCTACTACACTAAGTAAGCACTTTCGATGGAGTATCATCTGCATAGTTCTCCATAATCTGGTCCGCTCAGTGCTGGATCCTGAAGAGTGACGCCTGCTAGTTGTTACTAAGTATCTGTCACATCACACTAAATGGTTACATGGTATGCAATTTTTACCTGCTGTTGAACTTTAAACATGTTTTAATTTTCTCACCAGGGAAACTGTTTATTACATTTGAAGTGGCTGGTCATAGTGGCGTATAATCCAGCTATTTGGGAGACCGAATCACTTTAATACAGGAATTCAACACTAGCCTAGACAATAAAGCAGTAGTCTTTCTCAGATCAAGAAAGGGAAAGGGGAACACAATCCTAAAATAAAAATTGAAATGATGGTATTCTCAGATATTCCCCTCTTCCATTTATCTCTTTAAAAAAAATTATGTGATATGTTGCTTGCATGTATGTTTGTGTACCATGTGCATGCCTGGTGACCAAAGGTCAGAAACAGGCATCAGATCCCCTGGAGACAGGATGGATCTCTAACCGGAGTTAGAGATGGTTGTGAGCTACTGTGTGGGTGCTGAGAACTTAACCTGGGTCCTCTGTAAGAGCAGCAAGTACGCTTATCCACTGAGCCAACTCTCCAGCCCCTATTTATTTGTTTTTTAAAGGCATGATCTCAAGGCTTGCCCCTTTCTATGTTGCTGAGGATGACCTTGAATTCCTGATCTTCCTGCTTCTACCTCCCAAGTGCTGAGATTACAGCCACTTTCCTGGCTTCCTATAGAATCAATAACATTTTACTACAGGATCACATTGAGTCATCGCAAGATTTGACCCTGGAAGGCATGAAAACCTATCTATAAATCACAAAACTGACTCTGTCTCAAAATAGTCTGATAGCGCTGGACATTGTCAAAATTCAACTTATGTTCTGACAAAATTTAAGCTTCTGGATTCTTTATCACTAAAGAAATTAAACAATAGTTTTGGCCTTCACTTGATAAAACCCTTCAAAACCAAGGTCTGCTAAAATGCCCAGAACTACTCTAAAGAAGCTAGTCTTTGGTGTCCCAGTACTCAAGACCCTCTGCAGAGCTGATTCGGTACACCCATCTCTTCCACGAAATCTGTAGGCGTGTAGCTGAAGGAAGAGGAATTACTCGCAAAGTTTGCTGCCCAGTTCTTGCAGAGCCTGTTCTTGTTCGTGATATATTTTTTTCAACTGCTGATTTTCATCCTGGAGGTTAAGAAACTCCTTCAATAAAAAACAGAAATATAACTTTAGAAAAACCAAGAAACTCTACATTGCATACATATTAAGAAAGTATAAATGTCTTTGAGCTTTGTTCTCAGGAGACTGAGGCATGACCTTGTCCTGACCCTACTTCCACCAAGTGTTGGGATTACAGGAATTCCAAGCTTTGATGAGGAATTCTCAGGTACCACCCTCCACCCCCAATTTCTCTTTTTAAAAAAGATTTGTGTGCGAATGTTTTGCCTGCATGTATGTATGTGTTCCATGTGCACACCTGATACAAGAGGTCAGAAGAGGGCATCAGATCCCCTGTAACTGGAGTTTAGAGATGGTTGTAAACCACCATGTGATACTGGGATTATAGCTCAAACTGGCCTGGGAGTCATGTGGTTAGGCTAAGCCTCAACCTCCTGATTATCCTGCTTCAGTCCCCTCAGTGCACACCACACCCAGCTTCACTTCATGTTTTTATAAAAAACAACATATCTGAAGCTTTTTCCTAGCTGTTCTGTGTATTATTACCCACACAACCTCCTTTCATGTTCCTAAAATGACTAAGTATATCTATCCTGTTTCCTCATATACATGTAAATTGTGTAAAGTATCTTGTTTTAGAAGATGTGTTTGTAAGACAGCCCTGGTTGTTGTACTTAGGACTGCCTACCACCTCCTTTGAGTCAGGGTCTTTCATTGACCTGGAGCTCATGAATTAGGCTAGACTGGCCCGCCAGTGTGAGTGCCAGGGATGTCCCCAGAGCTGAGACTACAAGTCCTGCAAGCACTTTACTGACAGCCATCCTCTCAGCCCCACATTGATAACAGAAGCTCACAGGTGAGACAGGATGGCCATGAGTTCAAGGCCAGCTTTTGCTACAGAACAGAGTTCACAGATAGTCTGAGCTATATAGATAGATAGCATAGTATGAAACCCCATCAACATTGGTCCGTTTTTCTTCTTTTCCTTTTTCTTGGTTTTTCAAGACAGGATTTCTCATGTTAACAACCCTAAGCTGGTGAGGAACTAGCTCTGTAGACCAGGGTAGCCAATTTTTTTTCTCCCCCCCTCCCCCCCCTGCCGAGGTTTCTCTGTGGCTTTGGAGCCTGGCCTGGAACTTGCTCTTTAGACCAGGCTGGCCTCAAACTCACAGAGATCCACCTGCCTCTGCCTCCCTAGTGCTGGGATTAAAGGTGTGCACCACCACCACCCGGCTGATATAAAAGTTTTACTACTATTTACTTTTTTAAGACTAATGATTTGTTGGGTCTCATTTCTAAGATGAGATAGGACATCTTTCTCCTTTTGAAGATCTTCTTGCAAAGTCTGCCTCCATTCCTTCTCAATCTTCAAATCCGTTTCCAGCTGCACCCTTGAATGGCAAACAGAAAGCTCAGTGTTTAGTTGGGTCAATTTTGAGGTAGGGTCTCATGTAGCCAAGTCTAGCCTTTAAATCCTAATGCTCCTGTTTTTATCTCCTAAGTGCCAGGGTTACAAGTTGTTCTCCCATACCGTCCAGACTCTCTTATTTTTATGGATCTCTTTAAAGGCCTATTTTTTAATTACAGGTGTGAGCCACCTGGTGTGGGTGCTTAAGTTCCTCTGTAAATGCTCTTAGCCACTGAGCCATCTCTCCGGTCCCTTTTATTTTATTTATATTTATTTTATTTATTTTTTATATTTATTCTTATTTTACTTATATATTTTTGAGACAGGGTAGCCACAAAATTTCTATGTAGCCAAAAAATGATTTTTAATTTCTGATCCTTCTGCCTTCACCTATATAACTAATGTGGGCTGTCTAGCAAGACCCTGTTTCAAAAAAATTTTCAGATAGTCTGTCAGATTTTATTTTAAAAATAAAATTAGGGGGGCTGGAGAGATGGCTTAGTAGTTAAGAGCATTGCCTGCTCTTCCAAAGGTCCTGAGTTCAATTCCCAGCAACCACATGGTGGCTCACAACCATCTGTA
>NC_022028.1:35637933-35651890 GCF_000317375.1 Microtus ochrogaster | reverse complement strand
CTGGTCTCGAACTCACAGAGATCCGCCTGCCTCTGCCTCCCGAGTGCTGGGATTAAAGGCGTGCGCCACCACCGCCCGGCTACAACTGTCTGTAATTCAAAAGATCTAACACCCTTATGCAGACATACATGCAGGTAAAACACCGGTGCACATAAGATAAAAATAAATTATTAAATAAAATTAGGCCAGGCGTGGTGGCACATACCTTTCACTCTAACACTTGGGAGGCAGAGGCAATCACATCTGAGTTAAGGGGAGTAAGAGCTATATTTTTTGAGACCCTGTCTTAGTGGGTAAAGTCTTTTGCTGCCAAGCCTGACAACCTGACTTTGATCCCACAGTCCCACATGGTGAGAAGAAAACCAACTCCCACAAATTGGCCTCTGACCTCCACCTACATAGTCTGGTTCATGCATACTAACAGAATAAATGAGTAATTTTAAATTTAAATAAAATTAGAACCATATATTGCCTATATATTTATATGTACAAAGAAAAGTCTTGTCCTTATTTTGTGGTGCTGAGGATTGAACATAGGGCATTATGCAAACGAAGGAGCATATATTCTACCAATGAGTTATACTGAAGCCTAGAACAGTTTTAACAGTTATACCAGAACATTTTAAAGCCACTTGGAAGAGTTTCAGCCCTTACTCTACAAGCATCCTCCCCAGGAACCATGGGCTAGTTTTGTTATTAAAAGAACGTGTGCTGGAGAGATGCTCAGTAGTTAAGAGACACACAGCCATATAATTAAAAATGAAAAAAATTTAAATGTTAGAAAATAGGAACTGAGGATGTAGCTCAGTGGAGAGAGCACCTGTGTGGTGTAAACAAACCCTAGGCTTTGATCCCCAGCACCACATAAGCCAGGTACAGTGGTACCACCTATAATCCCAGTATCCAGAGGGGCAAGCAGGAAGAAGAGAGGGTCAAAGTCACTCTTGCTTATCTAGGAAATTATGTAGGCCAGTGTAGTAGCATTTAATTTGTATTTTAATAACTAAAGCTTGCCTAAAGATCAGAAAAGTAAAACAGCCACACTGGCTAGTATTATAGACCAAGCATCAGTGACACACACATTTAATCCCAGTAGCCACACTAGTTTGCTATAAAAACCAGGCGGTGGCAGTGCACACCCTTAATCCCAGACCTAGAGAGGAATATAAAACGGGAGGAGACGGCTCTCAGTCTCAGTCTCATTCTGAGATTCCTGGAGGCAGGATCGCCATTTCAGACTGAGGTAGAGGTGAGAGCCAGTGGCTGGCTGACCTTCAGATTGAACCCCAATTTCTGTCTCTGAGTTTTTATTAATTGTGATACAGGCCTGGCATACATGAGACATGACCTCCAAAAGTAAACAGATAAAATAATAGGAGGAGTAACAATATTTTCAGTATGTGGTTTTGGAGCTTGAACCCAGGGCTTCAACAACGCTAGCAGAGTACTCTCCCACTGAACTACATCCCTATCCCAACTTTTTTCTTTTTCTAAAAATATTTATTCGTTTAGTGTAAGGAGCTGGGACGTGTGCAGATCTACCATGAGGGTCCTGGAGATGGAGCTGAGGCTTGGCAGTGACCGCTGCCTGTACCTACTGAGCCATCACAGATGTCCCCACACACCACCTTTAAGTGGCCATACTGGCTGGCAGAAACCATATTAGTACAAGAATTTGATTCCAAGACCAAACACTCACAGCTGCTGCTCCTTCTGTGTGATCTGTCTCTGCAGACTGTCGGATTTGCTCAGACACTCGTGGGTACATCGCTCATCCTCATCTTCCGCTTCCATTTGTGCCTTCTCTGCTTGCTGCAATCTGGTGTAATTCAAATCAACTTTGGGTAAAACTGAGGCTAGAAGTAGGGTGTAAAAGGGTGAAGAAGACAAATAAAAGAAAAATGGGGAAATAGAAACATTTCTAAATGAAAACAAAGTTTGGGGGAGAACTCACAAACTCAAACATGAAAGAGCCACACAATGTCTAGAAATTGTTTTGTGATTTTTTTTTCAATACAAGATATACTATGCCCAGAAAACTATCTTGAAATTTGCTTTATTTCTTGTCCATAATTAATGCAAAGCAATACAATTTTTACTGTTGGAGGATAATGATTCAAATCTCAAATATGGCTAGGTATGTTATTGCCTTTTTACAAAACCACAGGTAGCACACAGGTCTATATTAAGTACAGAACACACCTGTTTATGTGATGCTGAGATGTGTGTGCTGGGAACCAGGTGCACTACAAGGCTAAGAGCTGAAAGAGCAACCATTCTTCTCAGTGATAGCCGTCCTAGCAGAGCTCTACATAGTTGCTCGGTTATGCAAAGCTGAATATGTATGTGCGTATGCATAAATATATATTAAGATTCAAAAAGGTTTAATGCTTGTTGGCATCATTCCCTATGGATTTTTTTAGGTTTTTATTTTATGTTTATGAATATTTTTGCTTGCATGTATGTCTGTTCACCACATACATGCCTAGTGCCCACTGAGGTCAGAAGAGGGTGTCAGGTCTCCTGAAACTGGAGTTACAGACAGTTGTGAGCCACATCGTATAGGTGTTGGGCATTGAACCCAGGTCCTCTATAAGAACATGTACTCTTAACTGCTGCGGCATCTCTCCAGCACCCTAATTTTTATTCTTTACTTTGAATACTAAAGATTAGCTTAAAATGTTGTGGACATTTTTTCCCCATTTTTATTTGTTAAGTCACTGTTTCTCCCTAGACTTAGCTCCACTCCTTGCCTCCCTTGGCCATCAAGATTTGTGAGGTTTATATGAAAATATTTCCCAGGATTCAGTGGGCATTAACTGTTCACAAGAAGTCACAGAGGAATCTTGTGCCTTCATATCTGCCTCAAGACACTTAAGTAAGGCAACACACATTGCAAGTATGAAAGCCTCCCAGGAAAGGAAAGGAAGGAAGTCCCCTCTAGGTTTACACTAGATTAAGGGTTAAGGCGGCAGGGGTGGACTCAGCTTTCTCCTCTAAAGGTACAGGAAGTAAAGTAAGTGAGGTAGGCCTTGCAGTTGTGCTATCACAAAAGAGCGCTGGGGCAGGGGGATGACGACTAGAAAAACGAGGTGCTGAAGCCCAGGGCAGCGCCCAGCCTGGCTTGGAAACTGCTTTGAAATCTTAACTTTAAAAATCAGTAAGGAGCCATTAGGCAGAATGTGCAAATGGGGCAGGGTGTGTGTGTGTGTGTGTGTGTGTGTGTGTGTGTGTGTGTATGATTATCTGTGCCAACACAGCCTGAAACCAAAGGTTTCTAGTTTCCATCAGAAGATAGCTAAAAAGATAAAACCATTTGAAAATTTTGCCCTCCAAGCAGTTGAGGCTCAAATCTGCCCTCTGCACAAGGCTGAGGAGTGCATCTGGGGAGCCCAGGGCACCTGCTGTGTCTCACAGCCACCATGAAGGGCCCCTGCAGCTCCATACAACGTGAGATAGCATAAATCCTTTTCCATTTAACATAGGGTAGCGGATGGGCTCTGCGCTGTGAGTGTGTCTCAGAAGGAGATGTCTTTGACCAATTTGTACTGGTCCTGGGGGTCACTGCCAGCACTTTTCACCAATGACACTGCAATTGTCCTAGTCTGAGTTAACAAATCATTGTCACTTCATAATGGAATGGACAGAAACCAAAGACAAGAAACGGTAATAAAGATGTCCAAAATGTAAAAGTGGGGATAAAGAAAACAACAAAAAGAAAGAAGAAAAAAGAAGAAAGAGGATGTCAATAAAAGAATATTTGTGTCAGTAAGCATCAATAATTATGTTTGTCCTAAGTAGACTCAAAGAAAGCAATGGTGAGACATGTTGACTCAACGTGACAGGGCAATGGGTACATTTTCCAACAGTAAAATGAAATGCCAGGATAAGAGAACTCCACTGACAAAATCCTGTCCTGGGTTAGGCTGAAGGTCCTAGCTCAAAAAGCAGCTACACTGTCAGCTCCCGCTATTTTCACAGAGAAGGCCAGTGGTGAAGAATGGGACAGTCCCACCAAAGCCTGTGCATTTTTTTCCCCAGGTCTTTGTGTTTAGTTTTATGTCACAGATATCGTGCCTTTAAAAGATCTCCAAGACAGCAGCTTCAAATGAATCATCACCCTAATAAGGCAACTTGATTCCATGCAACAACCAAAAAAAGGACAAAATCTGGCTCAGTTTAGACAGACACGGGCCCTAGGCGAGGTCTCCAGACAGCTTTCTATGGCAGGTGTCAGGGGAAGAAAGGATGGGACAGAGGGAACTCATGAGTATCGTACCTTTGCTCCAGCTGCCTCATGGCCGAAGTGATTTTATTGGTCTTTTCTTCTAGTCGGGCAATTATTTCATTTTTTTCTTTCAAGCTGTCTTCAGAGCCCTATTTATAAAAGTACAACAGCTATGGTGGGTTTGATTTTGAAACTCAAACATTAGGCCAAGCTTAGTGGTATATGCCTGGGATCCTAATACTCAGAAGGTAGGCAGGAGTATGGGTTCAATGCCAGCCTTACTACTCTGGGGCACTGAAGCCAGCCTGGGCAGCTGGTCCTTCTCAAAAATAACCCCATAGTAAGAATAAGATTCAGGATGCAGCAGAGAAGGGCTCAGTGAGAAGACAGACTTACCTGGAGCTCCAACAGAGTTCTCCCTCTGGAGTCCACACGGTAGGAGAGCCTACTCCTGAAATTGTCCCCTAAGTTCCATATATGCCCCAAGACACACACACACATACAATAATAGAAATGTTTTTTAAAAATACAACAACAAAAAACCCAACTGAATCATACCTCCATATTATTGAAAGATAACAGGAGGCCAGGCGGTGGTGGCACAAGCCTTTAATTCCACCACTTGGGATGCAGAGTGGGTGGATCTTTGTGAATTTGAGGCCAGCCTGGTCTACAAAGTAAGTTGCGCAGAGAAACTCTGTCTTGGAAAACACAACAAACATTTGAGAGGTATAAGAGATCACTTAGTGGGTAAAGGTGTTTGTTGCCAATGTGGACAACCAGAATTGCTAGAATTCCCACGATGAAAGAGAACCCACTCCACGGGTGTCCTCTGAGCTTTCCACGTGCACGCTGGTGCACACACACAAAATAAGTGTACTAAGATGGCTGAGGGCCAGGCATGGTGGCATAGACTGTGAATCCTGCCACTCCAGAGGCAAAGACAGGCAGTTCTTTGAGTTCAGTGAGTTCCCGATTAGCCAGGGCTACGGAGTGAAGAGTCTGTCTCAAACAAAACCAAAACTTTGGAACAGAGGCTGGAGAGACAGCTCTGCTTTAAGAGCACTTGCTGCTTTGGCAGAGGGCCTCAGTGTGGTTCCTAGCAACTCAAGTTCCAGAGGATTCTATGCCCTCTTTGGACCTTCATGGGCACAAGGCATGCATGTGATACACATTCATACATTCAGGCAAACCCACTTAAAAATCAATCTATATCTTTAAAAATGTTGAAATTTAAAAGTAAGTTGGGGAGAGGGAAGAAAACATATTTGGGACTGGAGCTGTAACTCAAAGATGGGGTGATGCATCTGTATCATGATGAAGCCCAGGGCTGGATCTCAGCACCCAAAAACTAAATCGACAAAGAATTAGGGCCATTTTTTTGTGAATTTGTAGACGGATCATATACAAGGCAGTTACTGCCTGCAGTAACAACGAAGTAAATTAAATAAATAAATTAAATAAAGTATCATACTGGAAAACAAACGAGGGCCAGTGAGATGGCTGAGAAGGGAAAGGCACATGGTACCAAGCCTGAGGATTTGAGTTTGATCTCCAAACCCCCACAGTGGAAGGAGGGAACTGGCTCCCACGTTTATCCTCACGGTGGAGGAGGGAACGGACTCCCACGTTTATCCTCACGGTGGAGGAGGGAACTGGCTCCCACATTCATCCTCATGGTGGAGGAGGGAACTGGCTCCCACGTTTATACTCTGACTTCACATGTGCACTTTGGTATGCATGTCTGTGCTGTAAGCACGGTGCTCGGGGAAGCAGAGGAATGCAAACTCTGTGGAGGTGAGACTCTGTTGTGGTTCAAATGAGAACATGACCTCCCACAGGCTCAGGTCCCAATTGGTGGTACTACTTCCGGAGATTGTAGAATAATTTTTTTGTTTGTTTTTTAAGACAGGTTTTCTCTGTGTAGCCCTGGTTCTTGTAGAACTAGCTCTTGTAGACCAGGCTGGTCTTGAACTCACTGGGATTCACCTGCCTCTGCCTCCTGCGTGCTGGGATTAAAGGCGTGCGCCACCAACGCCAGGCCTTTAGAGGTTGGGCCTCACTGGAAGAAGGGAGTCACTGGGATGGGCCTTGAGGAGCACAGCCTGGCTACCCTTCCTGTCCTGACTGTGAGTAGCTTCAGTAGCTAGGGCTACACTCCACTTCCACCACTGCCATCCCCACATAACTGACTCTCCTCAAACTGTGAGCTGAAATAAATCCTCCTTTAAATTGCCTCAGGGCAGGCTCCCTGTCCCAACAATGAGAAGACAAATAGACCATCTCAAAAGAAAAAAGATCCAAGGATAGTGGCACACACCTTTAACTACAGCACCCAGGAGGCAGAGGCAGGTAGGTCTCTGAGTTTGAGGCCAGCCTGATCTACACAGTGAATTCCAGGGTAGTCACGGCTACACAGAGAAACCATGTCTTTGAAAAGAAAGAATGAAATCAGGGTGGAGATGGCTCAGCGGCACAGCATTTGTCCAGCATGCATGAAGCTCGGGGCTTGATCCCTAGCAATGCCAAGAATGAAAGAACATTCTGTACCTGCAGCTTTTGGTACATCTCAATGTTGATTGCTTTGACTTCTTCCAGCTGTTGCCGAAGGCCTATAAGGGTGTCTTGTTTCTCATGAATGTCTTTCTCCAACAACTTCATAGCAAGCTCAATCTCATGTTTCATGCCAACTTGTACCGATAGCTCATTCTCCACATCCTGCAATTTCACAGCGTCTTCATGAACAGGTTATTTCAGGTCATCGAAATCGGACGTGCAACCATTAGCAATACCAGGGACAGTGTCTTACGTCTGTCACTGAACAACCAGCCTGCCTGGTGTGGGGGCTCACATGTGCAGTCCTAGCACTGAAGAGAATGTGACAGGAGGATTGCTGTGAGTTCAAGGCCAGCCTGGGCTACACAGGGAGATTCTATTTCAAAAACAAAGTCTGGGTGTGCTGGTGCACACCTTTGATTCCAGCACTCCTCAGGAGGCAGACGCAGGGGGAACCTCTGAGTTTGAAGACAGGTGGTCTACAGAGTTCCAGTGAGATCATGTCTCTCCTAGTTTGCTTTCCATTGCTGTGATATAGCATGAAACAAAAGCAGCTTGGAAGAGAAAGGGTTTATTTGGCTTAGAGGTTACAGTCCATTACAAGCAAAGACAGGAACCTGGAGGCAGAGACCACAGAGGAGTGGTTCTCAATATGTGGGTCACGGCCCCCAACAGACCAATGGAAAACACAGATACTTAAACTACAATTCATAACAGTAGCAAAATTACTGTTATGAAGTAGCAATGAAAATAATTTTACAGTTGGGGGGGTCACCACATGAGGAACTGTATTAAAGTGTTAGCAAGGTTGAGAACCACTGTCACAGAGGCATGCTGCTTGCTGACTTGCTCCCCATGGTTTGCTCAGACTACTTTCTTATTTATACAGTCCAGGGTTACCTATCTGCAGTGGCACTGCCCACCCTGGGCTGAACCCGCACATATCAATCATTAATAAGAAAATGCCCCACAGACTTGTTTACATGTCAGTCCGATGGAGGTGTTTCCTCAACGGAGGCCCTCTTCCCAGGTGACTCTAGTCTGTGTCAAGTTAAGAAAACCTACCCAGCACACTGCTGTGAAAGAGCCGTTTGGAACGCTGTGAAAATGTGTTCTTCTCATTGGTTTAGTAAAGCACTAAGAGGCCAATAGCTAGGCAGGAAGACATTAAGAGGGATGAAGAAGGAGGAGTTGACAGCTGGATGCAGAGGAAGCAGAAGATGAACATGCCATGCTAAAAAAAGGTACTGGCACATGGTAGAGCAAAGATAAAAAATTCAGGCTAGTTCAAGTTGTCAGAGCTAGTTACTAACAAGCCTAAGCTACTGGGTGATCATTTATAATTAATAATAGGTCTCTGTGTGGTTATTTAGGAACTGGTTGGTGGGACAAAAAGTCCACCTACTATAGTCCACCACTATCTCAAAAAAAATTTTGATTAAGAAGTTTGCTAAGCGGGGAGAAGGCGGAAATCCTCAATAAATAAATAAATTAAGAAAAAAAAAAGAAGTTTGCTAAGGTTAAAGAGTGTACTGACAGGCAGGCAGTGCCAAGGCAGTGGCGGTAAGGATCTGCTATGACTTACTAACTACACATGTGCATTTTCATGTATATTCCACTGAAAGCTAAAGTTTTAAATATGACCTTGCTAATATTTACATATTTCATTGTGTCCTCTTACATATTGTTTCTGGGATGGTGGTCTGCATTCACACTTCAACCACAGACTAGAAAGTTTTCAAAAGACGAAGAGATGTGGGGTTTATTTTGGGGGGGGGGGGGTTTGAGACAGGGTTTCTCTGTAGCTTTGGTTCCTGTCCTGGAACTAGCTCTTGTAGACCAGGCTGGCCTCGAACTCAGAGATCCACCTGTCTCTGCCTCCCGAGTGCTGGGATTAAAGGCATGCGCCGCCACTGCCAGCAAGAGATGTTTTTATAAAACTTAAAGAAATTTAAGAACATTGGGCTTGCAACATGGCTCCATGAGCATCACAGTGAGCTTTATGACACAACTAGGATCACGTGAGGGTGTTTCTGTCTAGGGTTGTCTTGATAACTGGGGTAGGAGGTCCCACCCCACTGTGGGCAGTGCAGTTCCTGGGGCTGTATGAGGCTAGCCAAGCTTGAACCTGGGGCAGAGGCAAGCTACCATGACTTCCCCCAATGAAGGGCTGTGACCCACCCTTTCCTCCCCTGCGTGGATTCAGTGCTTTATCACAGCAAGGGGACTAGAACAGTGGACAAAGGTGTCTGCTACCAGGCCTGGTGACCTGAGTTCAGTCCCTGTGATAGGAGAGAACTGACCCTGGGAAGTTAGCCCTCTGACCTCTGCACATGCGCCATGACGAGTGTGCACACACAAAATAAACACAAAAAAAGAGTCAGTGTACTGAGGGTGTCAGCTTCCACTCCACGTCCAGGAAGCTAAGGCTGCAGCATGAATGGTGCCGCTTGAGAGTAAATTATCCCCAAGGCGCCCTACCTGCCGCAGCTGGGACTCGTCTCGAAGCTGCCTTCTGGCATCGTTATACATTTCGTCTAGACCTTGCCGGGAATGCTTGTACGTTTGAAGCTCAGTTTCCACATCCACTTTGGTAACCTAGGAAGAAGAGGCCACACTGTCACGTGGTGCTCTGTCATGGCACGCAGCTGGCCCACGTGACTCCGGACCCGCCAGCTCTGCAGCCGCTCCTCACCTCCAGGTGCTGCCGCGTTCTCATTAAGATCAACTCGTTCTCACTCCGCAACTGATGGTTTTCTTCCTGGAGCTTAATGATGTTGTTCTTCGCTATGGCTAACTGCAAATCGTGAAGCAGAAACAAAAAGCCACTCTGCGCGTCTTTCTGTAGACTCGCCATTAGGTCTGGGGCTACAAACCGGAGGAAACAAACCCTAAAACCAGCAGGGGATCTGGTACCCTGTTCTGGCCTACATGGGTACCTGGCATGCATGTAGGCAAAGCAACCATACGCATATACTTTTTGTTTTTGTTTTTCGAGACAGGGTTTCTCTGTGGCTTTGGAGCCTGTCCTGGAGCTAGCTCTTGTAGACCAGGTTGGCCTTGAACTCACAGAGATCCGTCTTCCTCTGCCTCCCAAGTGCTGGAGTTAAAGGTGTGTGCCACCACTGTCCAGCTTTTTTTTAAAGGTATATTCTTTTTGTTTTGTTGCATTTTTTTAGACAGGAACTCACTATATCACCCTGGGTGGACTCGAATTCAGATCTGTCTGCCTATCCCCAAATGCTGGGATACCAGGCAGGCCTACCATGCCTGACTATATTACTCTTCTCACTATTTCTTTTTTTAGATACTGTATGTGTGTTTTACCTGCATGTATGTATGCACATCACATGTGTGCCTGGTACCCAAAGAGGTCAAAACGGTATTGGAGGCTGGGTGGTGGTGCCACGCACCTTCAATCCCAGCATTCGAGGGGCAGAGGCCAGCCTGGTCTACAGAGCAAGTTCCAGGATAGCCAGGGCTACACAGAGAAACCCTGTCTCAAAAATAAATAAATACGCTGGGCGGTGGTGGCACACGCCTTTAATCCCAGCACTTGGGAGACAGAGGCAGGCAGATCTCTGGGAGTTCGAGGCCAGCCTGGTCTAAAAGAGCTAGTTCCAGGACAGGCTCCAAAGCCACAGAGAAACCCTGTCTCGAAAAACCAAAATAAATACATACATACATACATAAAAGAGAGTGGTGAATTCCCTGCAGCTGGTTGTGAGCCACCTTGCAGATGCTGGGGATTGAACCCGGGTCCCCTGCCCACAGCCATCTTCTTAGTCCTCACACTGCTTTTGTTCACAGCTGAAACACAGGCTCATCTGCTAGATGTGTGAGAAACTGTGCTCGTCAGACTCACAATGTGTGGACTACAATGCGGGAGGAAGCACACAAGAGTTCTGTGTAAACCAAGCACACTGGGGCTGGAGAGGGGGCTCAGTGGTTAAGAGCACTGGCTGCTTTTCCAGAGGAACCAGGTTCAATTATTCCCGGCACCCATGTGACAGCTCACAGCTATCTGTAACCCTAGGTCTGTAACTCTAGTTCCAGGGGATCCGACACCCTCATACAGACATACACACAGACAAAACACCAGTGCACATAAAATATAAGTAATCATTAAAGCAAGCACACTGTAAAGACTTGTGTAAACGGGAAAAAGGTGCTGTTTGAAAATGTGGTAAATGTTCCTGGTGACTCAACAGGACATAGGTGTCCCCACTGTGATGGAAGTCACATTTCATGAATTAGGAATCTGTGTGGCTTTTGTCTCTGGGGCTGACTTCTAGTTACTGCCTATAACAAACAAGAGCACCGCCAGGTAGTGGTGGCTCAAGCCTTTAATCCCAGCACTTGGGAGGCTGAGGCAGGTGGATCTCTGTGAGTTCGAGACCAGCCTGGTCTTCAAGAGCTAGTTCCATAGTTACTGAGAAACCCTGTCTCGAAAAAACCAAAGAACAAACAAAACAAAACAAACAGTACCTCAGAGTCACAATTAAGAACTTAAGGTCTATGTGGGTTCTCAAGAACTTACAACCCAGGGGACTTGATTGGGGGAGGGGGAGGGAAATGGGAAGCGGTGGCGGGGAAGAGACAGAAATCTTTAATAAATAAATAAATTAAAAAATAAAAATAAAAAAATTAAAAAAAAAAGAACTTACAACCTTCAACTGCAAATGTCCCACCATGGAAGGTGTGTGTGTGCGTGCGTGTGTGTGTGTGTGTGTGTGTGTGTGTGTGCACTGGGGGATGGATGCTGACAGCATTCACACTTAGAAAAGATCACAGACAGTAGGGTACTCAGACAGTCGTCCACTGCTGCGGCAGTACCTCTTCGATCAGCTTCGTGTTTGACTTTTCTAGCGAGTCAACTCTTGAGTGGAGGCTGCTGACTGTGCTGCTGCAATTGGCAAAGAGAACGAACTCATTCAGCATCACACAAAACTCACACTGCCAGGTCAGTACGCTTCCTCGGACTCATGTTTACTGACATGTACCAATGACCCAGAACAGATTTCTAGAGGGGGACAAGTTCATTGACCTGGCTAACTTGATCTGAAACAGCAATAACAGCCGCAGCAAAAGAATCGGCCTTTCTATATAAATTCCTCTGGGTGCCTGTTTGTTAGATGCCAGCACTGTGTCTAGGGCGCTGTGCAGGAGAGGCAAAGGCTCTACCGTGGAGATACATCAGCAGCCTTAGGGGCACTTTGTTTTAGTTTTGGCTTTGGGATTTTTGTTGTTATTGTAAGACAGGGTCTTGTTTAGACCAGGCTGGCCTCAAACTGACTTACAAGCAGAACGTTGAACTCCTGACCCTCCCACGGCTCCTTCCCCAGTGCTGGGGTTATTACAGGTGTGCGACACCACACCCAGCTCTCTGTGTACCACTAATGTCTGCTGTGCATCTAGCCCGCCCTGCACGCTCCTCTCAAAAGCGCTGAGGAGGCAAGCATGCAAAGATGCTGCGTACAAAGGGTGGGGATCGAGCTGGAAATGAAGGCGGCCCTGAAGTGAGGTCTCTGCCGCGTCAGGCGCTCTAGCACTTACGTGAGTTGTCTGTTCAGCTCCTCAACGTAATTCTTCTGGTCTAAGATGGCAGCAATTTGAACATTCCTGTGGTGGGAGGAAAGGGTAGTTTAAAATGTATCTAAAGCATCTGGAAGTGGTTATAAAACTCGCAGTGATAAAATACGGCTTGGCTTTTGACACAGGCTGTCACAGCAGAAAACTGGGCCCTAGGAGCTTTGCTGACTGAGTTACTTGCTAATGTATCATTAATACATCTGAAACAGACCCAATTAGATAATAAGCCACCGTTGTCACAAAATATGGTTATTAAGGTGTCTCTCACCAAGGACTGATTACAAGCAAGACTCCTACTGTGGAGCAAAGCTGACCTGTCTAAAGGATTTTCTTGTCCACCCTGTAGAGCTTTAAAAGGAAGTAGAAGTGACAAGGCAGGGAGGGAGGAGCAGAAACCACACAATAAACAGACAGCACAAGTTCATTTGCAAATAGTTATGCAAAGCTACAACCCCTGGGAGACCCTAGGTGGGAGTGGGGGGAGTGCAAGTCTTTAATCTTGGGAGGCAGAGGCAGGAGGATCTCCGTGAGTTCGAGGCCAGCCTGGTCTACAGAGCGAGTTCCAGGACAGCCAGAGCTACGCACAGAGAAACCCTGTTTTGAAAAATATAAACAGAAGGGCAGTGGTTGCATGCACCTTTAATCCCAGCACTTGGGAGGCTGAGACAGGCGGATCTTGGACAGGCTCCAATCTGGGGGAAAAAAAAACAAACAAACAAAACCAACAACAACAACAAACAAAAAACAAAACAAACAAAAAAACCAAAACCTAAAACTGGGAAATAAGGAGGAAAACAGGAAAATATACCTTTCTTTGTTTCCAATCTCTTCTTCATTCTTTAAATACATTGAGAAATCAATCACTCCAACCTGAAATAAATAAATAGATTTTTATTTAAAGAGAAGAAATTCTCCTCCACAAGTCTGGTGTGAGGCAGTCTTGTCCATCTCCACTGGCCTGAGAGATGGTAGGTCACAAGAGCATCCTGTGGGCATGGCTACGAGGGCCTTCCAGTGATGTTTCCTTCACGACAGTGCTGACCTCAAGCAGTGGCTTATCCCTCGTTCAAATCTGAATCCTGAAGACTACGGGGAGATTTAGGGCTATGGAGGGTGCGGCTACTGGGGGAAGCCACTGCTTGGAAAGGCGTCTGAAGGATCCATCCTGGCCCTGGGCCTCTTGGCTCTCTGGCCCACCTTTCTGCCATAATGTTCCCTCCATGCCACAGGCCCATAGCAAAGAGCAAGCTAGTTAGAGGCCTCTGAAAATAAACCCTTTCCCAACTTTGTGCTGATCCCTCACAGGCTCCTGTATTTTAACACTTGGTCCCCAGATGGCATCACTGTTTGGGGAGATTATGGAACTTTTGGGTGGTACAGCCTGGCTGAAAGAAACGTGATCATGTATAAGCTTTCGGGGTTTACAGACACACCCCCTTTCCCATTCTCTCCCTCTACTTGATCGGGGCTTCCTGTTCCTGTGGTCATGCCACGCCTTCCCCACCATTAAGGACTCTAGCTCTCTGCAACCCTAAGCCAGAATAAACTCTTTTTCTTTTTTCTTTTTTCTTTTTTTTTTTT
>NC_022028.1:35618460-35637833 GCF_000317375.1 Microtus ochrogaster | reverse complement strand
GCCTGCCTCTGCCTCCCGAGTGCTGGGATTAAAGGCATGCGCCACCATCGCAGAGTGCTGTCTGCATATGGGCCTGCATACCAGAAGAAAGTATCAGATCTCATTGTAGATGGTGGTGAGCCACCATGTGGTTGCTGGGAATTGAACTCAGGACCTCTCGATGAGCAGCCGGTGCTCTTAACCACTGAGCCATCTCTCCAGGCCACATAAGCTGTTTCTATCGGGTGTTTAGCTAACATAACACGCAACTGAATCTTGTAAGTGTTTAGCAGCACTGTGTGCCACTTCGAGGAGCCACTCGGGTCCAGGAAGAACCAGGTGTAATGAGAACACTGGCTTGTCTTATTTGCGCTCACTCACCTGGGAGTCAAGATCCTCGCCCTTCACACACAGATTGGCATCAATGACGTTCAGACCGACCAGCAGCCCAACAATCACAGCTCCTTCTTCCTCCATCATTAGTGCGTGGTACTCGTAGAACTCACTGGGGACATCAGAACGGGGACGTCATCCCCTCCCCTCCCCCACCGTCCATCTTGTAGACATAGAAATAACCTAAGTTCCTCTAAAGTGCACTCTGAACACTTAACTTGTAAAGAGGCTTCATGTCTCCATAGGAAATTAAAGAACTGAAGGAGATAGAAAAGAAGGAACACTGAAGGAAGAACAAGGAAAAGCAAAAGAAGAAAGAAAAGAAGAAAGGGCGTGAACGCTTACGCCTCGAATCCCAGTACTCAGGAGGCTGAGACGAGGATTGCTGTGAGTTCAAGGCTACCCTGCGTCACAAAGTGAGTTCAGGTCAGCCTGGGCAGAAAGTTAGAACGTCGCTTTTTTTTTTTTTTAAGTTTCTCAAGACAGGGTTTCTCTGTGTAACCACCATGGCTGTCCTGAAACTTGCTCACGTAGACCAGGTTGGCCTCAAACTCATGGAGATCCACCTGCCTCTGCCTCCAGAGATCTGGGATTAAAGGAGTGCACCATCACTGCCCAGTAGACCATGCTTTTTAAAAAATTATTATTGTATATGTTTGAGTGTTTTGCCTGCATGCATCTATGTGTGCCGCGTGCGTACAGTGCCCGCAGAGGCTCTAAGACGGCATCAGAGCCCCTGGAACTAGAATCATAGACAGTGTGAGCTGCCATTACGGATGCTGGGACCTGAACCCAGGTTTTCTAGAAGAGCAGCCAGTGCTCTTAACAGCTGAGCCATCTCTCCTGCTTGCGGAACCTTGTCTCAGAGTCGGGAGAGAACGGGGCAACCCCGAGGCCTGGAAAACTGTTTCTCAGGACTCAGTAACTGCTGCTAACCTGATGATGACACAGCCAGAGCTGAAATTTCAGCCCCCAAGTTCATTAAGACCTTTGGAGCAGCTGGTGGTGGCAGCGCACACCTTTAATCCCAGCACCTGGTCAGCAGAGGCAGGCAGATCTCTGTGAGTTTAAAGGACAGCCCCTAGCCAGCCAGGGCTACACAGTGATACCCTGTCCAAACAAACAGATTTATTTTATGTGTTTGAGTATTTTGCTTGCGTGTATGTATGTGTACCATGTGTATGCCTGGTGCCTTTGAAGGCCAGAAGAAAGCACAGCATCCCCAGAACTAGATGGCCGTGAGCCGCTGTGTGTGTCCTGGAAACAGAACCCTGGTTCTCCGCAAGAGCAACAATTGCTCTTAGCCACTTAGCCATTTATCTAGTCCTCTAAGTATTCTTAGCGGGCAGATGATTATCCACTAAGGACGCATGGACAGCTACAGTCTAAGACGTGTCCACGCCAGACCTGGCTCCAGGCATGGTGGTCCCCTGTATCCTAGCACAAGGAAGATAGAGGCAAGAGGATCAAGAACTCAGGGTCATCCTTGGATATACAGCAAGTTCAAGATCAGTCTGTGCTATCTGAGACCCTGGTGAGAGAGAGAGAGAGAGAGAGAGAGAGAGAGAGAGAGAGAGAGAGAGAGAGAGAGAGAGAGAGAGAGAGAGGGCTGCTGAGAAACCCCAGAGCTTCAACTATGGCCACTGTCATTTAACAAATAGAAAACCTGAGACGTGAAACCAGACTCACAGGAAAACTAAACACAGGATGGTTTTTCCAAAACACCAGAGAGGCAGGCCGTGGGAACCAGGATAAGGGTCGCCCTGGGCCCACTCTTGAAGGCCGATTGCCTTGCTCTGAAAGCTGTCTTCAACATCTGATCTTCAATTAAACCCTGCCCAGGAGACAGCTGGAGCATTCGTTAGGACATTGAAGATCTTAAGAAGAGATGTGTAATTAAACCCCAAGTCCCAATGCAAATTTGTATCCAGAAAATTACAATTCAGAGGAAGGGAATCAACTTGGAAACATGCTTAGGTTAGCCCATGTTGGGGGATAAAAAGCAAGTGTCCTAGGCTAGCTCCTCACTGATGCTAATCACTGCGGTGTCCTTTGCTTTCTCATTTTGCTCTTCTCTTATTTTATGGTATTTCATAGCCCTTCCTTCACCTCTTTTTGGATGACAAGCTGTAAATGAAATAAAAATAAACATGGCGTAATGACACTGACCTCAGCAGCTCCCGCTGGATAATCAAGCAACGCAGGTAATCGGCCATTTTCTTTTGCATGAGGGCTAATCGGAGCCACGCCCTAGCTCGACCCAGGGGGGTCCTGGAAAGAAGGTCCAGTTAGAAAACAGTCTTAGGGCTAAAATCACGGCCACCTGCTCCCTATCTGCAGAAGTACATGACAAAGAAAAAGGCATTTTATCACTTTTTTTTTTGATCTTTAGAATGTGTGTGTGTGTGTGTGTGTGTGTGTGTGTGTGTGTGTGTGTGCGTGCGTGCAAGGCAGACCCACGCTCTTTTGACCAAGAGGGCACCCGTGGGAAGCAAAGACTGGCCTTGGGATGACTTTTCTCTATCGCTTCTCCACTCTATTCTATTTCTAGACGTGGTTTCTCATGGAACCTGAATTGTGCTACCCAGTGGGGGCTTCTGGGCTTTGCTTGTCTGCCTCCTCGCCTGGCAGCACCTAGTTTTTTGTTTTTTTTTAAAGATTTATTTATTTATTATGTATACAACATTCTGCCTCCATGTATACCCACATGCCAGAAGAGGGCACCAGATCTCATTACAGATGGTTGCGAGCCACTATGTGGTTGCTGGGAATTGAACTCGGGACCTCTGGAAGAGCAGCAATGCTCTTAACCTCTGAGCCATGTCTCCAGCCCCAGCACCTAGTTTTTGCATGGGTTCTGAAGATATAAACGCAGGTGTTCATGCCCGTGTAGCTCAGCACTTTACCCACCGAGCGATCTCCTTGGTCCTCGTGCCACCTTTTCGTCTTATTTTATGTGTATGGGTGTTTTGCACACATCTATAATGTATACAGTGCCTAGAGAGGCAAGAAGAAGGCACTGGATCCCCTGGAACCTGGTGGCAATATAAACAGTCGTGAGCCACCACGTGGGTGCTGAGAAATCAAACCCACGTCCTCTCAAATAGCCGAGCCCTCTCTCTAGCCCCATATGCTAGTTTTTTTTGAGCAAGCAATTCTACCTTTAAGAGGTCAGCAAAACCTGCTCTGGTAAGGTGGGGTTTTTGTTTTTTTGAGATTTTATTTTTATTTATGTATGTAAGTGTTTGCCTGAATGTATGCTTGTGTACCATGTGGATGCAGAACCTGCCCACGGAGGCCAGAGTGGGTATAAGAACCCCAAGACTAGAAATACAGATGATTATGAGCCACCACGTGGGTGCTAGGGTCGAACACAGGTTCCTTGGAAGAGTAGCTGCTGCTCTTAACCATTGAGCAACCTCTCCAACCTCAAGTTATTAAGTACCACTGTATGCTTTGGAAGAAAGAACCCTCTAGAACATTACCTCTATAGGAGGTATTATATCACAGTGGAATGGGCCTTCATATCTACAATATGACACCATGGCACATGAGTGTCCATGCGCACACACACACACAGGTATATACAGACATAAATATGGGGGGGGGAATGACTAAGTCATCTTATTCGTAAGGATTAAGAGCGGTGAGATAGCTCAGTGGGTAAAGGGTGCTTGCCAAACAATCCTGATGGCCTGAGATCCCACAGTGCCAGGAGAAGCCTAACCCTGAAAGTTGTCCTCTGACCACCATGGCCCCCACATGCCCTCACTCCCACATATATACATCGCACATATGTACTCATGTGTGAGTACACACACACACACACACACACACACACACACACACACACACACACACACAAGTAACAGTATTTAACAGTTAAAAGAATGGCGGAGCCAGACATGATGGCATATGCTTTAATCCCAGCACTCTGGAGGCACAGACAGGCAGAACTCTGAGTTCGAGGCCAGCCTGGTCTACATCGCGAGTCCCAAGACAGCCAGAGCTACATAACGAAACCCCAGCTCAGGAAAACAAGCTCACAGCAGTGGTGCCCGCCAGGGTGGGGAGGTGGGTGAGCTTGAGGCTAGACTGGTCTACAGAGTGGGCTCCAGGACAGTCAAGGCTGCACAGAAAAACCCTGTCTCAAAAAAAAAAAAAAAAGTTCTTACTCAAAAAAAGTTTTCAACATTTATGATTTCTGAGCCAGAATGCACCAGTTCTCTCCAGCTTTTTTTTTGTTTTTTGTTTTTTTTTTTGACAGGAACTCACTCTGTGTCCCAGGCTGGCCCTGAACATACAGAGATCTACCTACACTGGCCTCCCCACTGGTGTCTCAGTGGCTAATTCTTAATCCTTGAGGAAGGGACTTAGGGACATTTAACGAAGGAAACAGTGTGTGCTGAGTTACAGACTGGGCGGGGCTTTGGGGGAAGAAAAGGAAGCAGTGCTTAGATTGAGGAGCAAGAGGCCAACACATGAACTTCTCGGGATGAGCAATCATAATACTTACTTAAGGCCAGGCAAATCCCGGACACTCGCTCCGATTTCCTCTGCTTCTGGATACAGCTTCTCCACCAGTTCCAGAGGGCCCCAAATAGTTTTATTATAACTCAAAAATGATTTTCTCACTGGAAAAAATATAAAGTACAATTTCAACTCGTGAAATGGGATAACATCATCTTGAGTGTTTAGCTAGAGATCTGGAGAGACGGTTCAGGGGCTGACAGTACCTGTTCTTCAGGCACGAGGAGGACTGAGCAAATCCCAGCACCCACGTGACAGGCTCGGTATGGCTGTGTGTGTGCCTGTAACCACAGCGTTGGAGGGTGGAGATGGCAGTCCTGAGGGTTTACTGGCTAACCTGCCCGAGTGAACCTATGAGCTTCCAGTTCAGTGAGAGAGCCTATCTCAAGACAGAAAGACACTGTCCTTCTCTGGCATGCATACACACACACACCTATAATCCTAGCTCTATGAGAGGCTGAGACATGGAGGTCAGAAGTTGACATCCTGTCTCAATATAAAGGAAAGAAGGCTTGAGACATACCTCAGTGGTAGGGCATTTGCTCAGTACGCACAGGGTCGGAGGTTAACACCTAGCACTGTAAGAAGTAAGTTAATGTGTACACACATATATATGTACATACACATATCATTGGCTGTTCTTCCATATCAGGAACATCCAAGTAAGTATCTAAATGACGGCCTGAGCCTTTCTTTACCAACACCAAAATAAAAAGATTGGATGGCCCAAGCAGGGCAACCTTCATAAGTCTACTAAGTAAATCAAGCACAAAGCCAGGTATGGGGGCACACGCCTGGAATCCTAGCACTTGGGAGGTCGCGGCAGAAGAGTCAAGTTTAAGCCATGGACTACAGAGAAAGTTCAAGATCAGTTGGGAAACTCTGCAGCATCTTGTCTCATAATTTCTGAGAAACGTTCAGAGTTTTGAAGGCACAGGAGATGAGTTCAGTGGCAGAGGCCAGACTAGAATGCACGAGGCCCTGGGTTGAGTCTCCAGCACCGAAAGCAAAGGAGAGCGTAGTAAAGGTGGTTTCCTTCTAAATACCTGCAGCTGCAGCTTCTAGTCTGACGTCAGGTGGCATAAAAACATTTGGGCTGGAGATACAATTCAGCTGGTAGACTGCTTGCCCACCATGCAGGAAGCCTTGGGTTTGAGCCTAGTGCTGCGTGAAAACCTGAATGCCACAGCCTATGCCTATAATCAGGGAGGCGGGAAGTGCTTGCAGCAGGGTCAAGAGTTCAAGGCCAGCCTGGTCTGTGTGTTTAGGACAAAGTCACATATAGATGCTCAGCCTCAAAAACCAAAACAAGTAAACAAAAAAAAAAATAGTTCAAGGTCACCAGGTATAATTGTAGATGCCTTTAATCCCAGTGCTCAGGAGGCAGAGACAGGGGGATTTCTGTGAGTTTGAGGCCAGCGTGGTCTACAAAGCAACTTCAAGGACAGCCAGGGATACATAGAGACCCTGTCTCAACCCCCCACCCCCAAAAAGTTCAAGGTCACCGTCAGTTACACAGCAAGTATGCTACAAGAGAGACTGAGTCTCGGGCTACTATTGAGGACAAGGGTTTGGTTCTCAACCATTTTATCAGGTGGTTCCAGGGGATCTGATGCCCTCTTCTGGTGTCTTTGAGCACTGCATGCAGGCAGTGCACAGGCAAATGTAATCATTAAAATAAAACAACCAGACTTTCTGGAGATACAGTGTAGCTACCATCCGCATCCCCTAAGCAAGGACGGCCACCAAGAGCAACTTTACTGTGGGGAGAAAAATCCCAAGGCTAAAATGGCTTTGCAGTGATGCATAAGGATAAACCTGTGACCACAGCGATGTATAACTGTTCACTGAGGTTATAAAATAAAGGATAATACTTCCTGAAAATAATTTAAAATTCAGCTATTTTGGCCATGATTATTAAATTCCAATTCAGCAATTTAGGGGAGAAGAATTTTTATCACTGCCATAAAACAAAACAAAACAAAACAAAAAAACCCTAAGCCAAAACATAAATAGAGGCAGCAGGCTGGAGAGCTGGCTCCTGGGTAAGGCATCCCCCTGCGAGCTTGACCCTGACTTCAAGCCCCAGGTCACGCAGTGGGAGGGAAGAACTGAACTGGTTCCTGCAAGTTGTCCTCTGGCCCCCAGTCACAGCCTGGAACGCAGCTGAAGCCTCCCTGAAGCAATCACAGCACCTGGGAGACGGACTGAGAAGATGGCCCGGGGTAAGAGCATGAACTGCTCTGTCAGAGGACCTGAGTGAGCTCCCACTACCACCTGCAACTCCAGCTCCACGGGATCGAACGCCTTAGGCCTCCAGCATCTGCATTCACGAATACACACCCCTCCACACACACACACACACACACCCGCACAGACATACGTAATTTTTTTTTTTAAAGAACAAATTTAGTTGTGTTTATTGTTTTTTTTAATATTTATTTATTTATACAATATTCTGTCTGTGTATATGCCTGCAGGCCAGAAGAGGGCACCAGACCTCTTTACAGATGGTTGTGAGCCACCATGTGGTTGCTGGGAATTGAACTCAGGACCTTTGGAAGTGCAGGCAATGCTCTTAACCACTGAGCCATCTCTCCAGCCCAGACATACGTAATTTTAAAAAGTTTAAAAATCCTTTTTAAAACTATCTGTGGGCTGGACAGTTAAGAGCCTTTGCTGTTCCTCCAGAAGTATAGAATTAGGTTCCCAGCGTTGAGGTGAGAAGGCCCCAACCTTTTCTAACTCTCCTCTGGCATCCTTGGGTAACCTCACACACACAGTATACAGACATATAAGTCAGACTCTGCTGTCGTGAACACCCCAGCCAACACAGGCAGCCTCCAACTTCCGCTGTAGCTCAAGATGGTCTTAACTACCTGATCTTCCTGCCTCCACCCTCCACGAGCTGGGATTACAGGTAGGCACTCCTAAACCTGGCTTAATTGTTACTTTAAGTCAAAGGATCGTTATTACCCAGTATATATTAAAAGCAGACTATTAAACAGCAGGTCTGTCAGCTTATTTTCTGTCTGCACAGGTGCACATGGAGGCCAGAGGTTAACCTTGGCTGGCATCCCCAAGAGCCATCCACCTTGGGTTTTGAGGCAGTCTCCCTTGCTGGGACCATCCCCCACTAAGTTAGCTGAGCTCCAGGGATCCTCCTGCCTCTGCCTCCCCAGTACAGGGATTACAAGCGTGCTACCACATCTAGCTTGCTATGTGGTTACTAGGAATCAAACTGAGTCCTCAAACTTAACTGACTGAGCCGCCTCCCTAGCCCGCTATCCTGTGTTTCATCCCACAGGAAGTTCTGAGTTCCCCTTGATAAAGCTCTCTGTCCTCTGCACAGAGAAGGCTCCTGTTGAGGACCAGCCACAATAAAAATACCACTGTTTCAGCCCCTGGGAAGCTTGGGGTACACGCCAAGGACCAGGACAGTCTGGGCTATTTGCCATGTCCTTGTCTCAGAACAAAACTACCATCCCAGCATGGTGGAACATATCTTTAACCCCAGCCCTGGGAAGGCAGAGGTATGTGGACTTCTGGGAGTTGAAAGCCAGCTTGGTCTATACAGTGAGTCCCAGGCTAGCCAAGGCTACATACACAGAGACCCTTAAAGCCCACACATTTCCCATGTAATGACCTTCCATATGAGCTGCGTAGCAGAGGGTCATTGTTGGAGGTCATTGTTTCTATGGCAACCCGGTTCGGAGGATACTTTCCCACACACCCCCATGCACTGAAGGCCTTTCTAGCACAACAATCTACTTTGGCTGATTTCTTCAACAGGGTTCAGGCTACTAATGAGTTCACGCCAGCACCACCGTTCAGTTTCTGTTCCAAAGGAAATCTAAGGCTGGCGAGATGGCTTGGCGGGGAGAGGCACTTACCCGCCCTTTGACCTTTATGTTTGTGTGCACATGTGTGTATATATGTGTGAGTGTGCGTGTGTGTGTGTGTGTAAATAAATGTAATCATTATTTAAATATTACCCAATAAAATAAAAACTAGTTCAAGGGTGAACATCTAAAAAACCTGTCATCAGGCCAAGCATGGTGGCACACACCTTTAATCCTAGAGCTTGGGAGGCAGAGGCAGACAGATCTTTGTTGAGTTCAAGACCAGCCTGGTGTATACAGTGAGTTCCAGGCCAGCCAGGGTTATACAGGAATCCAGCATGTTTTTCACCAATTATTTTTAAAACATTTCCTTTCTGAAGATCATCTACTAGGAAATTAACACATTCAAATTTTTTTTAATTATTATTATTGTGGGTATGGGTGTGGCGTGGCCACAAGAACTTCACAGGGTTCTTTATCTCTCTTTCATCCTAACCTGGGCTCCAAAGAGCAAACTCAGGCCTTCTGGCTCATGTGGCAAGGCCTTTACTCACAACGCCATCCCACTAGCCCGGCAGTTTCTTAAAACGCAGAACAACAGCAGCTACAGCCTCAAAGCCATGTCTAAGGATATTTAGGGCGCAGAGAGAGGGGCTGTAAGAACTGATTTTTGAAGTCTCGGGATACCTTTAAGGCCGTGTTTCAGGCAGTGCTCCATAACCACGAAGAACTGCTGCAGAGGGGGGTAGTCCGAGTCCAGGGTGCGGCCAAAGCTCAGGGCAGACTCAATGAGCCCTTTGATGCTCAACTTAGCCATGTTTAACAAGTTGGCTCTCTCCACAGCTGTGGGGTCTTTTGTAGCTGAAAAGCACAAGGAAAGTCCAACGTCATTCCCAGTACAGGACAATGACAAGCACACAAATCTGCCCCGGCCCATGGAAACCAACACCGTTTGCTTTCCTGTGGTTGCCAATCGGATATCTCCTCAGACCAAGGTGCCATGACGTGACCTCCTTATTTTTCTTGCACAAGCCACAGCAAAATGCTATGTCCACTGCGGCCAATGCTTAGGATTTATCCCGAAGGCTCCACACAGGAAATGAGCTTTCTTTTCTGGGCTGGGAAGATTTGTGTGCGGGCCTGACCACCTGAGCTCCATCCAGAGCCCTCAAGGTGGAAGGAAAGGATACCTCTGGGGAGTTGTTCTCTGACCACCACTTACAGACTCACACATGCAAGTATGCATACATATACATACACATACACACACACACACACACACACACACACACACACACACACCTTTATTTCAAAAAGTTCAAAATACACTAGTAACAAAATAAAAGGTAAAGTTATCAGATTCCAGAATCTCCCAAAACTCACATCACAGGGGGAAACAAAACAAAATAAACTTCTGACAAATAAAGGTTAAAGAAAAAAAACAGCTCAATCCCAGGTGGAAGGCTGTGCCTTTAACCTTAGCAACTGGGAAGTTAAGTTCCAGGCCAGGCAGGGTTCGTTACTGTCTCAAAAGACAAGCTGGGGAGGCAGAGGCAGGTGGATCTCTGTGAGTTCGAGACCAGCCTGGTCTACAGAGCTAGTTCCAGGACAGTCAAAGCTACACAGAGAAACCCTGTCTCGAAAAACCAAAAAATAAAAAAATAAATAAATAAATAAATAAATAATAAATAGACAAGCTGGGCAGTGGTGGTGCACGCCTTTAATTCCAGCACTCGGGAGGCGGGATCTCTGTGAGTTCGAGGCCAGCCTGGTCTACAAGAACTAGTTCCAGGGGGCTAGAGAGATGGCTCAGCGGCTAAGAGCACTGGCTGCTCTCCCAGAGGTCCTGAGTTCAATTCCCAGCACCCACATGGTGGCTCACAGCCATCTATAATGAGATCTGGTGCCCTCTTCTGGCCTGCAAGCACACATGGAAGGAATGTTGTATACAAAATAAATAAATAAATCTTAAAAAAAAAAAAAAGAACTAGTTCCAGGACAGGTTCCAAAGCTACAGAGAAACCCTGTCTCGAAAAACAACAACAACAAAAAAGACACAACTTCCAAAAAGAAAAGAAAGACAAAAAGAAATAAAAGAAAAATTCTAGTACCGCTGGGAAGAGAGCGCAGGTGTTTTAACATGGTTTTACATCTACTGCTCTTCCGGCGAACCCAGGAATCCCAGCACCTATGGCAACTGCTTAACTTAACAGTTCCCAGGGGATTCAACACCTGGAGGCCCCTACACTCAGGTACGCACCATTAAAAGTGCTTTTAAAAATCAGCTGTTTACCCAACACTTCAAACACTGCCAAGTGGCAGAAATATTTTCTGCAAAGATGATAAAACTGAGATGTGAAAAACAAAGCATTTAGCTAACATTTTATAATCCCCACATAGCTCGGGGCGCAGTGGTGTGCTTTTAATCTCAACATTTGTGAGGCAGATGGGTGTGTGTATGTGTGTGTGATCTGAATTTGAGGCCAGCCTTTAATCCCAACATTTGTGAGGGAGAGACCGGGGTGTGTGAGAGAGAAAGAGAGAGTGAGAGAGAGAAAGAGAGAGAGGGAGATCTGAGTTTGAGGCCAGCCTATGCTGTATAGCGAGACATGTTAAAAAAAAAAAAACCTTCAAATAAATAACAAATCAGGTGGTTACGGAGTTCATTAGATCGGTTTGCGCTATTTAGTGGCGCACTGTCTTAAAACTAAACAGCTGGGCGGGAGGCTCATTCCAGAACTAGGGAGCCAGAGACAGGAGGATCTCTGTTCTTCCTGCTCTGCATAGCGAGCTCCTGGACATCCAGGATTATAGTCATAGGGAGAGCCTGTCTCAAAACAAAACAAAAGTCCATTTTTCTGGTACTGGGGTAAAAAACAAACAAGCAAAAAAGCAGAGTTCCCCCGTGCTCTGGTCCTCTATTATGATTTGGATTTCAGCTCCCTAGGCTGAATCCTGACTCCGAATCCTCCGCAATCTAAAACTGGCAGGCTGGATAGTGAAGGATGTTCACGCACCATCTCCTCCACTCGGCGGTGGTGTGATTCCCTCTCCCCACTCCCACCCTCGCGGTGAAACCACCTGACGTTTCATAATCGGCAGCATTCTCTTTTTAGAGTGTTCATCACAACCTGTAACCTGCAGCGGACGAGCCTAGGAGGGCGGCTGTGCAGCAGAGGCCGCAGGTGGAGCCGGCAGCGGCGCTCCCCGGCAGTCCCTAGAGCCGACCCGACTCTCTCGGCGTCCCCAGCCGGCACCGGAGGCCCCACGGGCGCGCTTCCGGGGCTTGGCACCGCACCGATCCCCTCCCCAGCCCTCCGTCCACCACCAGCGAGACTGGGAAGCCAACTCTGTCCCCGGACGCCGCGGTCCCCGCCCGTCCATTGGCCCCCAGCAGCCAGGCCCTAGAGGGCGGGCGGGGCGCAGGGATGCGGGCGGGCGCGCGTTGCCATGGCGACCCCGGGAGCTCCCTTGCCCCCCGATGATTGCGCGGCCCCGGCGGTGGATGGTGATCCCGGGTGCTGCCCTTACCCATGGCGACGGTGCGTATCGGACACGGGCTCTCCGGGCGGGTCAGCAGCTCCCCGCAGGCGCGCCGCGGACACCGCGTCTGTCTGGGCTCGGTGTGGTCACAGCGCCCCTGGCGGCGGGAGGACGCCAGGGCCGCGCGAAACCGGTCCCCGCGGATCATCCCCGCCTGAGCGACCCTGGCGCGACAGGGAAAGCGTGGCAGGGACCCGGAGACGGGGCTCTGGGACTGCAGCACAGCGCCAAGGGTGGCTGTAAAAGGGGCCTCAAGTCACCTGCAAACGTTCTATTCACGCAGGTTGGATGGGCGTAATAGAACGCACCGGGCGGCTCCCTTTGATCTTGACAAACCCGGAGCAGGCCGCCAGGTTTTAGAAAACCTCACACAATTAACAGAGCCGGAGCTGTATGCAATCCCAGCATTTGGGAGATAGGAGGTAGAAGGATCCGTAGTTGAAGATCAGGCTCAGGGACATAATGGATTTGAAACCAGTCTAGTCTCTTTAAAAAAAAAAAAAAAAAAAACAAGACAATTTTAAAACGCAGGAACTCCACTGAAGTCGGGGTGCGGTGGCGATCACTGCTAGTCCCAGCACTCGCGCAGAGGTGGAAGTCAGAAGACTGCTGGGAACTCAGGGTTACTCTGAGCTACGTAGCAAGTGCCAGCTCCTCCAAGACTGTCCCAAATGACAAAATGTAATACCTTGTAGGAGGGTATGGTGGACCTGTAAATACCAACTCTCAGGTGGAAGCGAGGTGATGTGGAGTGCTTTAATTCGCTAAAATTCCTTTCCTGGAGGAGGTGTAAACAAAGTCTGCCCAACCCTCCTAAAATCCCAAGGACAAACGGAGGTACGGTAGCTCAAAGCGATTCACCCTGAAGAAACAGTGAGCAACGAGGAGACGTGTAGGTGATCTTGAAACTGTATGGATGATCACACACACACACACACACACACACACACACACACACACACACACACACACATACACACAACCTCCCACATGGACAGGACACCACAGCCAGAGATACACAGAAACCCTGCCGAGGTAAAAACAAAAACCTATCCATGAAATCCACAGCTAGGTAGAAAAATTATTCTTTCTTCAGCTGTTTCTTACTTCCCCATACCTAGTAATAAAAAGACATTTCATCCCTTGCCTATAGCGATGGGCAGGCCTTGCAGAAGCAGAGGCAGCTGTTAATACCACAGCGCACTACCCTCCTCTCCCCTGCAGGCGCTAGGGTCTCCAGGCTTTCCAGAGCAAAGGTCAGCAGATCTTCCGGATGCCTGGCTTCAGATGACTCTTCTGTAATCGGTGCCAGGAAACTGTGGAAGTTCTGACTCAGGTCTGCGCCCTGAGGACTGGGGAGCCGTCAGGTTAGGGCTGGCTACTATGTCTTCACGCTGGGATTAAAGGTGTGTGGGCCACAACTGACCAGCAAGGGTTACCTTAAATTTACTTGAGTGAAGTCAAACTTTTTCTCTAAAATTTCTCAAAATTTCCACCACTAGGTCTAGGAATTGTGCTGGATCTGATCTCACTGCAACAAAACCAGGAACTAAAATTGACATTTCTACCAGCTATGTGCAACTTTGTTCTTTCTTGGGATGCTTGGAAGTGAGAATTTCCTCATTGTTTTATTACTGTCTTGTAGGTATGTGGCTGAATATTGGGCTTATTCTGTATTTATGTTACTGTGGGGATCACCCTCATGGTTCGAGATTATTTTTTTGTTTTTTTTAAGACTTATTTATTATGTATACAGTGTTCTGCCTATATACCAGAAAAGGGCACCAGATCTCATTATAGATGGTTTTGAGCCACTAGGGTCCTCTGAAGAAGTCAGCGCTCTTTGTTTTTCGAGACAGGGTTTCTCTGTGTTGCTTTGGAGCCTGTCCTGGAACTAGCTCTGTATGCCAGGCTGGCCTCAAACTCCCAGAGATCCACCTGTCTCTGCCTCCCCAGTACTGGGATTAAAGGTGTGTGCCTCCACTGTCCGGCAAAGCAGCCAATCCTCTCTTAACCTCTGAGCTATCTCTCCAGCCCACTTTCGAGATTTGTAAAGACCTTGTTCAAGTCTTTTATCTTTTTCCTTACTATCTTAGATTTACTATTATAGTCTTACTCTTACTTGCTTTTCCGTGTTCTCAGTGTCCTCTGCTTTGTCCTTCTCTCTCCTACCATGTGCACTACAGGAATCTAACTCAGTTCATCTGGCTTGCCTTTACCCCTGAACCATCTCCACGGCCCTGGTTTCGGTCTTTCGTTGGCATGCACGTCTGTGCATCACACATGTGTCTGGGGCCTGGGTAGGCCAGAAGAAGTCGTCAGACCCGTTTAGACTGCAGTGCACCCACATGGCGGTTCACTGGCTGTCACTCCAGTCTCAGTGAATCCAGTGACCTCCTCTATCTGCCATCCCGACACCAGGTACACATGCAGCATACAAACATACAGGTAAAACACCCATGCACATAAAACCAAATTTCTAAAAGTTGAAATACAAACTGAATTGTTCGTTTTTTCCCTTCTATAAGTGAGTAAAAAGGCTCAGGAGTCTACGTCCTTCCAGAAAAATCAAGTAAGATTAAGTACATGTTGTAAAGGACCAGGAGAGCATTAGGCACGGCAGCACATGCCTGCAATCCCTGCACTCGACATTTCTCCAATGTTTGGGACCAGGTAGGTCTTCAATGTAAGTTCGGGCCTAGCCATGGCCACATAACAAGATCCTTTCTCAATAGGTAAATAAATAATGCAAAATATACTGCAGCCATCAAGTAGAACCTGGAGGACACACAGGGTCCTAGAGATTGGGGGTGTAGCTCAATTGGTAGTGTGCTTGTCTCAGATGCATGAAACCCCGGGTTCAATCCCCAGCACCGTATGAACTGTGGGTAGTGTATATTTGTAATCACAGCTCTCAGGAGGAGGAATCGGGTTAGGCTCATCCTCAGTCTGAGGCTGGACTCTGACTCAATGGGGGGGGGGGGCTCTTAGCAGCCTCTTCTAGAAACCTGTCCTTAAAGTGAGGGGACAATGGGAAACATCAGAGGACAAAACTTTGCCCGTTACCAAACCAGGCCTGTTTACCTGAGTCACCCAACCGTCAGCTGAGGATGGAGACGGGTGAGCACGGAAGCGCAGCGGCTGGCAGGCACTGCTCTACGAACCCACCTGCATTAGCATCATGGCCCACCCCATGCATCTTACATGCCAGGCCCAGCCTCAAACTTGTGATCCTCCTGCCTAGGCCCTCCTGAGTGACGAGATTAAAACTGGTGGCTTTCAGGACTGGCTAGACAGTAACGAGGCCAGGCTATGTGGGTTAGGTCTCGGGAGGAGCAGCGGCTGTCGATGATGACAGCTGGGCCAGAGGAGTCAGGTGAAGCTAGTAAGCCAGGGGAGATTTTTCCCTTGTTTCCAAGTAGGCCCCAGAAATGGGGCTGCAGAAAGGCATTTTATCTTCATGGGCCCTTGCTCCGACACACACAGCATTGTTGAGGTACAGACCTCATTTGGGCTTAACTCCACCCCCAAAGCTCAAAGCACAGAAATATCTATGCAGAAAACATACAACTCTTTCACATAACTAAGTGACAAGAATTGGGGCTGGAGGTGGCTCAGTGGTTAAGGGCACCTGTTGCCTTCACAGAGAACCTAGGTCTCATTCCCAGCACCATGTTGGGAGGCTCACAACAGACTGTAATTCCAGTTCCAAGGCATTGCCATCCTCTTCTGCCCTCAGAAGGCACCTGTACACACACACACACAATTATAAAAAAAAAACCAACACTTTAAAAATCTTTCTGTTTGGCTCCTCCCAGGAGCTGAAATCTTTCCAGCTTCCTGCTCTCATAACAGCCTAAGGATATTTAAGCAATGAGAGTTAACTCTTCAATCTGCTGCCAACTCTCTTCTTGCTGGGTGGTGGGCGCACACCATTAATCCCAGCACTCGGGAGGCAGAGGCAGGTGGATCGAGGAGTTCAAGGCCAGTCTGGTCTACGGAGTGAGTTCCAGCACAGGCTTCAAAGCTACAGAAAAATCCTGTCCAGGAAAACCAAAACCAAACAAACAAATACACAAAACAAAAAACCTTTCTTCTTTATGCTGCTTTGGTCCCGGTGCTTTATCTCAGCAAGAGAAAAGTAATCGATACAGTGTGCGCAACATTTCACATATCACGGTGGGGAAAAACGCTAGACACCAGAGCTTAATCAATACTCAGGGGGAAAGGGTGAGCTCAGTTGGTGGAATGCACGTGCACAAGGCCCTGCACACCAGGTGTGTTAGCACTCTTTATTATTCCCAGCACCTTAGAAGCTGGAGGACCAGAAGTTCAAGGTCATCGGGATCTGGGAGACCCTATTTCCATACACAGAGAAATCATTTAACAAAGAGGGACCCAGTAAAGTCTATCAGTACAAAACAATTTATTAAATGATACTTTAAATAATAAAAAGGTAGAAGCACCAATTTAACAAATTTAAACTTTCCACTAAGCGAGGTAGAAGCTTTGCCCTCCAGGAGACGGGGCGCTTTGTGAAAGTCACCATACATGTAAGGGTATTTTCTGAAACATCTCTACAGAAATGGAAAAACTGAGTAATGCCCCCAAAGAGGCAAACCGAGATGAAAATGGGGTGTAAACTGGCATCAATTCAGAAAAAAAACTCCTTCTCAAGAAGAATTTGTTTTCTGTCAAGTCCTCCTGACGCGGAAATGCTGCATTCCAAAAATTAACAAAGGGGACAAGAGGAGACGATGATTAGGGAGCAGAGGAACGAGAAGCAGCTGGAAGCCACCACTCATGGATGCTGACACTGGAAAGCAAAGCAAGGAAAACCAAACCCCAAATTCAAAGTCATCATACCCGTACCCTAACCCAGAGCGAGCGGCTTTAACTGATGGGAATGAGCCAACGCACTCAATCTTTTAAATGTAACTTCTCTGATTCTGGAATTAGACCTGGAATTCTATTTTCGTTTTTGAGATCTCAACCTTGGGTTATAATTGAAACTCAAGGGTTAAAGTGCAGACCCAATGCCTAGCCACCTTTAGAGGTAGAAAAATCTTAAACACCTTCCTTGATCATAATACAGATACACTTGAAGGTCACACAAATTTAGACTTTCTAGTTTAGGCTACATTGGTACTCTGAAAGTAAAATTTTATGTGGTGACAGAATTTCATGTTTAACAAGATTATACTAAAAAAAAAAAAGAAAAGAAAAATCTGGAACTTTGAAAAGAATACAGTCACTTCACTTTGTACCTTTTAGCCATCAGTCATCCTCACAGTTCAAGTGTAGCATTCCCAGTAAACCTAAGCTGAACCATGGGTCACACGCTAGTGCCTATGACGCTGGAGGCAGGCGTGTAGTGCGTACAGTGCTCATTCTCTCTGGAAATCACCCAGAACGTGGCAGAGACTCTCGTGTTCCCTTGATGGAAGGTCCATGACGTAGGATAAATTAAGGAAGACACTTGGTGAAGATTTCCCTGTGCACTGCGGCTGTGTGGTGTGCAGCTACAACCTCGGCACTAGAGCCCACATAAGCCCACATCACTGTTTGCTCTACAGGAAGTTGGACCATAACCTGGGATCCTTGAGACCCTACGGGGAGGGATAGGAGGAGAGAGAATAATCTGCTCGAAAAGTACAGAAAGCCAGGCGTGGTGGCCCATGCCTGAATCCCACCAGTCAGGAGGTGGCAGCCAAAGGGTCAGAACTTCGAGGTCACCTTCATTATAGTCAATTCCTGGCCAACCTGCCTGCAATGGAACTGGGAGCCAAGTGTGCCAAATACTTTCAATGGAGTGGTTTTCAACCTCCTAACCCTGCGACATAGGGTTGTGCTGACCCCAGCACAAAGTTATTCATTGCTACTTTGTAGCTGTGATTTTGCTACTGTTATGAACAGTAATGTAAATAACTGATACGCGGGAGATCTGATATTCTAACCCTGTGAAAGGGTCGCCCAACTACCTTCCCCAAAGGAGTCGTGACTCACAGGTTGAGAGCTACCTCTTTAATTCCAACACTGGAGAGGCAGAGGCAGGATCTGAGTCCATGGCTAGCCAGGGTTTCAGAGAAAGACCGTCTCAAAAAAGCAAGCAAACAAACATAAATAAATAAATGAAATAACAGAAATCCAGGCATTATGGAACATGCCTATAACCCAAACAGGAGGGTCTATGTAAGCTCTGGCTGTCCTGGAATTCACTATGTAGGCTGACCTCAAACTCACAGAGATCCACCTGCCTCTGCCTCCCGAGTGCTGGGACTAAAGGTGGGGACAGCTCTATGCTACACCCAGTCTGACTGTTCCAGTTACAGTATGTTTTACCTTGTATCAACAAGAAAAATACACCCGTGGCTACAGACCAGAAGGGACAGCCCAATTCTGCACACACTGCTCACTCCACAGACTGCCCTGGTCCATCATTATGACTCCCTAGGAAACGGCCCCTTTCCTTGGCACACGACCAACAGCAGCAAGGCCTGCGTGGCCCTGTGAATGAAGAAGGATATTAACTGCTCTGCGTTCAGATGGTCAAAGAGCTTCTCCAAGGGAGGGAAGCGCAGCAGCGAGGACACGCTGCCCAGGAGGACCAGCTTGTGTTTGGCTCTGGTTAGGGCCACATTGAGCCGTCGCCAATCTTTCAGGAGCTCACCAAGCTGGAAAAAAAGAAAATTTCTAATTATTCAAGTTGTGTTATATGTTTGAATTTGTTGTAACCAAGGATATGGTTTACCTTGAATGGTTTTAGCAATTTTTCTTGTTCTTTTGCTTTTCCAGAGAGGATCTTTTGCCACTCAACCACACTGACTTCAAATTTGCTGCATATTCAAGAGTGGCCTCGAACTCCTAATCCTCTGCCTCCACCTCCCAAGTACTAGGATTACAGGCTGTGGCTCTGTTATTTGTTCTTCTGTGTTTTGAGGCAGACTCTTGCTATGTAGCCCAGGCTAAGCTCCAATATAAAACCTTCCTGAACCGCGAGGGGTACACCCACATTCTGAGACAATGGGGATGTTCTTTCGGGAATTCACCAAGGCCAGCTGGCCTGAGTCTGAAAAAGCATGGGAT
>NC_022028.1:35616260-35618184 GCF_000317375.1 Microtus ochrogaster | reverse complement strand
AGAGAATGAAAGAAAAAAGGAAGGAAGGACAGAAAAAAAAAAAAAAAAACCTTCCTGATTCAGCCTCTATTACAGGCATGACCGAAAATACGAAGTGAAAAATCAGTCTAGAATGGCATGTACATAGTCTAGACAGTCACAAGAAACAAAACATCTGATTATCAGCAAGGTAAGAACTGAGTAATGAGTAAGGAAGCAGACTTTTTGCTGGGTATGTTTTAAAAACCACATGGACGTACTGTACAGTTAAGAAAACGGTATTGTGGCTAGGGCAACGGCTCAGCGGTCAAGACCACTGGCTTCTAGAGAACCTGGTTCCATTCTCAGCACCCACACAGTGGCTCACACTGTAACTCTAGTTCCAGGGGATCCAAAGCCCTCTCTGGCTTCCTTAGGCACCACGCACACACATGGTGCACAGACATACACGGGGCATGCCTTTAATCCCAGCACTCTGGGGATGAGGCAGAACCAGGTGGATCTTTGAGTTCCAGGCCAGCCTGGCTGCAAACGGAATTCCAGGACAGTTAGGGCTGATACACAGAGAAACCCTGTCTCAAAAAAAAACCAAAAAGACCAAAAACCTACTCATACACATAAAGTAATTAAATTTTAAAAAAGGCAAAGGGATTAAAGAGTAGAAAATAAGAGCTGGGCAATGGTGGTGCACACCTTTAATCCCAGCACTTGGGAGGCAGAGACAGGCGGATCTCTGTGAGTTTGACCCCAGACTGGTCTACAGAGCAAGTTCCAGAACAGGCTCCAAAGTTACAGAGAAATCCTATCTCAAAAAACCAAAAGAGAGAGAGAGAGAGAGAGAGAGGGAGAGGAGAAAATAACATAAGCAAAACAAAGAAACCGCAAGTATCTCTGGGTTTGAAAGTATCTTGTGTTATAAATGCTGCAAATGCAATAACAAAGTGGTGAAGTAATTCAAGCTTCCACGAGCAGAGAAGTCAGGTATACTGTAATAGATGACGGAACATGATCCAGCCTTAAAAACAAAATCCTGATGCATGCTATGCTATATTATGAATCAACCCAAGAAAAACAAGCCAGTTTTCACATAGGAGATAATTACTATAAGAATTCGGAGGGAAAAAAAAGAATTCGGGGACAGAAGAAAGAACAGTGGTTACAGGCATGTGGAATGGACAGCTATTCACAAAACGAAACTGCTTCTGTGGATCCCTTGCACAGCCTTGCTTCAAAGCACTGAGCTGTTCATACGAAAGCAGTTAAGATGGCCAGGCTCAGGGCACACACCACCAATTCCAGCTTCGTGGTGGAGATGGGAGGGTTGGGTCTGGAGTTGCTTACAAAGTGATAGACAGATCTAGGCTACAGAACATGCCATTTTAAAATAAATGAAAAACAAAGTTCAGGTTAAAATGTCTTTTGTTTGACTCAGGGTTTTAAATGAAGCCTCAGAAATCCTCCTGCCTCTGCCTCCTGATGCCCAGTTTATTTCTCTATCTTTGTGAGTGTGAGTGTGACAAGGGTCCCGGGTGCATGCATATGGAGGGCAGAGACAACTTCAGGTGTCCCCCTCAGGCATCTCTACTTTTTTGAGATGGAGTCTCTCATTGGGTCAGTCAGGGTCACCACACAGGCCAGGCTAGCTGACCCACAGGCTTCCAGAGATCCTCCTGGCTCTACCCCAATATCACCTTCACTGGGACTGTAGGAGTCCATGACCACCACAGCACTTTACATGGGAACTGCTCAGGATCTTACACGTGGGAGGTGAGCTCCTCACCAGGGGGTATCTCCCATGCCTTGTTCTGATCACTTTTATTTATTGCAAAAGTTGTGTGTGTCGGTGCACTGTGCTATGGCACACGAGTGAGGTATGTGTGTCAGTGCACGTGTCCTATGGCACATGTGTGAGGTATGTGTGTTGGTGCACGTGTCCTATGGCACA
>NC_022028.1:35602104-35615232 GCF_000317375.1 Microtus ochrogaster | reverse complement strand
TCTGTAGACCAGGCTGGTCTCGAACTCACAGAGATCCACCTGCCTCTGCCTCCCGAGTGCTGGGATTAAAGGCGTGCGCCACCATCGCCCGGCCCCATTTCTTTATTGTACATAAAGTAACTGGTGTATGTGCACAAGCATATTGCGCTTTTTCCTTTTTTAAACTAAATGACCAGTGTTCTGTTTTGACTGACAGCAGATGGAGGTGGTCTGGGGGAAAGTATTGGTTCTGTGAACATATCCCCCTGCTCCATTAGTGGCTCGCTCATCAGTTCTTATCTTTATATTCCAGTAAGTTACTTTACTCTCAACGTTTTAACAAAAGAACCCAACCACAAAATCCTTGCACGCCTTGTTCGATTGGAGAATTTTAATGTTTTTCATTTATCATTATAAAACCAAGGACAATTTTATAACTTTTTTTGTACGTAGCTGTTACATGTAGGGCAATCTGTCTTTTAAGTAGGGATAAATTACTCTTGAACAAAATGATCCTAGATAGTTTTCCCTTCAAGTCAAGCGTCTTGTTGTTTAAATAAACTTCTTGTTTAAAATGAAAAAAAAAAAAAAGAGAGAGAGAGAGAGAGAGAGAGAGAGAGAGAGAAAAGGGGGAGGCTGGAGAGAGATGGCTCAGTGCATTAGGGCAGTGGAATTCCCAGCACACACAACGTAGCTCGCAACCATCCCTAGCTGCAGTTCCAGAGGATCTGATCTGACATCATCTTCTGGCCTGCAGGGGCACCAGGCGCACACACTGGTACACAAACATAAATGGCAGAGAGGGAGGCAGAAAGAGCACAGATGAATTAGCAAACACTCAACTCACAGTTCCGTCCTTATTACTCCTAACGAAGGACACCAGGATGAGACTCTTGTCCCTGCCTTGGTATTTGTCGACTGTGTTAACTTCGACCGCCCCGACAGAAGAGCGCGCCAGCAAGTCATTGATGACCCTTAGCTGCTGCCTGTACGGTGCAATGATGCCGATACTGGAAGGGCTGCAGCCAGCCTGTGAGGAAAACAAACACGACTTAAACAAAACATCCTGATTTCTAAGCTGAATTTATTGCTAAATATTTAATTTTTTGCCTCAACATTTTAAATTTTCGTCTTTTGCACACGGATGTGGCTTGTATGTGTATGGGTGCCTGTGTGTGAGGGGGCTGCCTGTGGATGCGGAGGCCAGAGGTCGGTGTCGGGTATCTTCCTTGATCTCCATCTTACACAGTGAGGCAGGGTTTCTCACTTACATCCAGGCTCACCAATCTGGCAAGTCTAGATAACCAGGTTTCTCCGTCTCCACCTGATATACAGGACAGGCACGACTGACGTTTATACGGGTGCTGGGATCTGAACTCAGGTCCTCCAGCTGGCAGAGCAAAGCACTTTTATTTACTGTGTTCTCTCCCTAGTCCCTCGATCTTCTGCTATCCTGTTCACAGTCAAGTTTCTTTCTTTCAGCCTTTTTCTTTCTTTTTTTTTTTTTGTTTTGTTTTGTTTTTTTGTTTTTCAAGAAAGGGTTTCTCTAACTTTGGAGCCTGTCCTGGAACTAGCTCTTGTAGACCAGGCTGGCCTCGAACTCATAGAGATCCACCTGCCTCTGCCTCCCGAGTGCTGGATTAAAGGCCTATGCCACTACCGCCAGGCTCACACCCAAGTTTCTAACGACCTACACTCAAGACACTACACAATGATACTAAACAGAAACTTCAGTTGCCACCATAGAAGGATTAATTTCACTGGGCCTGGTGGTGTGCGCCCTTAATCCCAGCACGCTGGAGAAAAAGGCATATGGATCTCTGACTTTGAGGCCAGGTGGACTAGAGTGAATTCCAGGACAGCCAGAGCTATGTACAGAGAAACCCTGCCACAAAATAGAACAAAAAAATTCTTAAGTTTTCTAAACAACAGCCTCTTTATATTTTATTTGTTTGTTTGTTTTTAAGGGTTGGGCTTTGGATCCCTGGAGCTGGAGTTAGAGGTAGTTGCTTAGTGTCCAACACGGATGATGGGAACTGAATTCCAGTTATTCCTAAGAGCATCAGCCCTTAAACACTGAGCCATCTCTCCTGCCCTAACCCCCCTCATCTTAATAAACAAGCATAACACCAGATTTTGTTTCTTAGAGTCTAGCAATATTTAATAAAATAGTCAATCTTGAATTGCTCCATACGGATATAGACTAGCCTTGAAAACTATGCATTACCTTAATAAAAACTGAGGTTAGAAAGACGATGAGCCTGGCTTCTGTGATGTTGCTCACGCCACCATTTTCAGTTTGTTCTGGAGCTGGGACCTAAGCAGAGAAATTTAAGACAATGATGTAATTGGTCAGGTTTAAGCTGCAAGGACCCAGGGGGCTACAGGGGCCTGACTGCTGGGGTTGAGGGTAAATTGAAATTGGCCCTACACAATCCACAGACACACACGTGCACCACAGCAACTTATCTTCACAAGAGCACAGGAAACCAACTCATAATGGCTCGCGGCAGCTCAGGCTGGCTCCCTCTCTCCTCACCGCTGTTTGTTTCTCAGGCACCAAAGGCAGGAAAGACAGGAACTGGCAAGAGCCCTCCCAACTACTGTGGCTCTGCACAGATGCTCTGTCACTGGCGCTATCTTGCTGCCTTTTATTAAAATAATACAGCAGAAAAGCGTCCCAGGCTCCAGCCTAAGAGAATGCTCCAAGTGGTATCTCCTCACGCCATCCTCATATAGCCTTCATCAGACATGTGTATAACACGCACATGCTTGACTGAAAATAAACTGTGAGTGCATGTGCGTACTATATATGCGGGGTTTCTTTCTTTGTCTCAGGCAAACTAGGCTGGTCTCAAACTACACTGCCCAGAACGGTCTTGACCTTTTGATCCTCCTAACTCCACACCCCAAGCGCTGGGATTACAGGTGTGTCAGCAGGCTGGCAGCCTTTCATTCTTGAGTGTGCAGTGTGACATGTTCTCAGTGGGAATGCTTGTCTACTATACAGGAAAGGTCTGGGTTCAATCCTGAGCACAAAAGAAAATTCCTAGCATTCAAGAGGTTGGGGCAGGAGGATTATTCCAAATTTGAGACCAGACTGGGCTACATATAAAATACTGTCTTAAAAAGAAGCTATGGAGTAGTGGAGGCACACGCCTTTGGTCCCAGCACGTAGAAGGCAGAGACAGTCAGATCTCTGAGTTCAAGACTAGCCTGGTCTGTAGAATGAATTCTAGGACAGCCTGGGCTACATAGAGAAATCCTGTCTTGAGAAAAAAAAAAATAAACAACAAACCAGGAATGATAGACAAGATCGTGATGCTGTGTTGAGATGTGAAAGTATGTATGTACTAAATTTGGTTTTAAGTAATCAGCTTAAACAGGTAACTGAGAAACTTAAAATATTAGGACAAATATAAAAACTACTTAGACAATTCTTCATTCTTATTTTACCTTATCTGTATTAAGAAAACAAACAGGATTGCTTGGCTCAAACACTCCAGCCAGCCAGGGGTTATCAGAATAATCGGCATAAAACTCCAGGCTCAGCTTGACGTCCTTGAAGTTGGGCAGGGTTAACACGGCGTTGGCCACTCGGTCCGATCCACACTCCAGCTTCCCTTCGTATGTGAGCTTATTGCTTAAGGACATAATCTTACTGGAAGGAGAGCAAAACACAGCCTCAGCTTGGACGGAGATGAAAATAACCACGCCGAGCGCTCGGGGCTGTGGTGGCCGCACACACCTGTTCATTCTGTACTGCACCGTCAGCTGCACGACGGCGCTCTTGTTCTGCTCCAGCCTCTTGAACAAGCTCTCGCTCATGCCCAGGGCTCTGCCAACAAACCACAGTCAGGCTCATAAGCACATCACACCATCCTTCAAAAGAACCCAATTAATTCTTTAACTTTACCTACTGCTGTGTATCTGCATGTGTGCTCGGCACCCCAATGAAGGGTTCCTGTGGAGGTCGGAGGCTCTCTCCTTCCACCTTTACTGAGACCCCAGGGATCGAGCTTGGCTCCTCAGGCCTGTAAAAGTGCTTTTCCTACTGAGCCACCTCACTGGTTCCCAAAAATCCCGCTTAACAATAAAACTCACTTTTTTATATTAAGATGGGGGGGTCAAGTATCCCAGGTGGACCCCAAGACCTGGAGGCAGCAGAGGATCACCTTGAATTTGTAATCTGCCTGTCTCTATCTCTCCAGTGCTGGAATTACAGCGTGCGCCACGCCAGATTTATGCACTGCTGGGGATGGATCCCACGGCTTCGTGCATGGCAAACAGTCTGAGAACTGAGCTATACCCCCGGCTCCTACAGTTAAAACGGCAACACTGAGTGGTGACGCAGGTCGGCCATCTCAGCTCTCAGCCTGTGTAAGGGTGTACATCGTCAGTCCCAGCACTTGGGAGGCAGATGCAGGCAGATTTCGGAGTCTAAGGCCAGTCTTCTCTACATAGTGAGTCCTAAGCCAGCCAGGGATACATAGTGAGATCCTATCTCAAAAATAAAATAACAGCAAAATGAAATATCAGCTGTCCCCACTGTTGTTAAACACACTGGAAGAGGGAGCCTCGATGGAAGAATTGTCTCCATCAAACTGGCATACAGGAATGTCTGCTGGCATTTTCATGACTGCTAACTAATATCAGAGCAGGAGGGCTCAGCCCACTGTACCATCACTGGACGGAGTGAGGGTGAGGGAGGGGCGCTGGGTTGCATAAACAAGGCAGCTGAGTGTGAGCCTAGGAACAAGCCAGTCAACAGTGTCCCTTGATGGTCTCTGCTTCAGTTCCTGACTTGACTTCCCTCAAGGAAGGACTGTAATCTGTAAGTCAGTGTTTGACACAGCAGTAGGAAGCCAAGAGCACCTACCTACCTTGCTTCGCGGTTTAGAACCAGGGGAGGAAGCTGCTGATGGTCTCCCACCAACACAAATCTCCGAGAGAAGAAAAGGGGACCCAGGCAAACGGGCTGACTAATTTGAGAGGCTTCATCCACAATACAGAAATCAAAGGTTTTCCGTGAGAATATTGGATGACTTGTTCCCATACAGGTCGTTGCAACTATCAGCTAAATACAAGCAGAGCAAACAAGCCTGTTAGTATGTCAAAGAAGGTACTTGGGCTCTCCCATTTTTTAAATTAAAAGGTCAAAAACTATCCCCCTCCAACAGCAAGAATCCCTTAATATTATTTAATTCTGAAACATTTATAGCTTGTTTTTCAAGACAGACTCTTGCGATGTACCGATGTACCCCAGGATCCCCCCCACCACGTTAGCAGAGATTGGCCTTAAACTGCTGGGCTTGAGGGGACCTCTGGTGTGAGCCTCCAGAGTAGCTGAGATGCAAGCCTACACCATTATACCTGGCGCGTTACTAACTCTTTTATTCTGCAAGAGGACAAGAAGGCAACTTACACAGAGGAAGATCAGGAAACCCTGTGTGCAAAAAGAGGACCAGCACCTAACATGTGCATAAAGAGTCCCCAAACCCAACAGCAAGCCAGGCATGGAGGCGCAGGCCTATAATCCCAGCACTAGGGATGCTGAAGTAGGAGGATCAGGAGTTCAAGGGCAGGTGAGCCTGGTCTAGGAGACCATCTCAAATAAAAAGGGAGAGGGGGCTGGAGAGATGGCTCAGCGGTTAAGAGCATTGCCTGCTCTTCCAAAGGTCCTGAGTTCAATTCCCGGCAACAATGAGGTCTGGTGCCCTCTTCTGGCCTATAGGTATACACGCAGACAGAATATTGTATACTTAATAAATGAATATTTAAAAAAATAAATAAAAAGGGAGGGGGGAGGGAGGCAGGCAAACAAAAGCTTTGTGGAGACAGGTGGATCCCTGAGCTCCATGGCCAGCCAGCCTAGAGGCAACCTCCAGGACAAAGAAATCTTGTCTCAACAACAAGGAGGAGGACAGCACCTGAGAAACAGCAGAGGTTCTCCTGTGATGTCTACATGCCTGAGCACACACAAGGGAATCAGACTTACATGGCTGTTATAGAGCTCTTCAAGAAGGGCTAAGGACTTAATGGACTTTGATCTGCAAATCTCCTCCTCGGTAAACTTCTGGATATCGGGATGGACCTTATGAGACTGACCCAAACGCAAAAAGCCGATTTTAAACTTGGCTAACTTCAAGAGAATGTTGTCAACAGCGGAGTGCGTATAGCTGGTCAGCAGAACGCTGAAGCCGCAGGCAGAGAGGATCCTCACCTAGAGAGACGAGAGACAGGAAAACATCGCTCTGAACCCAGGTAACTTAGAGTTTTCAGACAGACACAAAGTTAGTGAGAATAGAATCTGAGACGGATTAAATAACTTTCCTAAAGAATTATAAAAGCAAAAAAATTATAAAACCAAAATGACCTATAAAAATTATACAGCACTAATTTTATATTACATCTTATTTATTTATTTCTGTGCATGCCATGGCACACAAGCGAAGGCCAGAGGGCACCCTGCAGGAGTCATTTCTCTCCCTCTCCAGATGGATCCTAGAACTGAATTCAGGTCCCCAGGCTTAGTAGCAGCATTTCTGTTTGCTGAGCCATCTTGTCAGCCCACGGCATTTGTATTAGGCTATTAATCATGTCAATCTTACAGTGATCCTCTATCTAGCCAAAGACCCCCCAGTGGTGTGGGTACAGGCCTGTACCACCATGCCAAGTTAATTTATAATTATTTTGTTTTGATGAGAGAGGGTCCATGTACCCTTGGCTGGCCTAGAACTCTTTATGTGAACTAGGCTGGACTTGAACTTACATATATCCATCCACCTGTCTCTGCCTCCAAGTGATGGAACTAAAGGTCTGAGCCACCACATTTTGCAGAACCCAGTGGCCTTGTTATCAAGCATCGCCTACTCGGAAGGAAGGATCCAATCTAAGAGGTTAGTTTCAGAGCTTACAAGAGCACATATTGTAGTTGTCTTTCCTGTCCCCGGCATCCCCACGATGAGCGTGTAGTCTTTTGAAAGAAGTACTTTCTTCATTGCTTGCCTCTGAGGCTTATTCAAACCTGTATTTCAATTTAACCGAACAAAAACAAGAATATTTAGTTTCAATGAACTCTCCCCCCCGCAAGATAGTTTCTCTTTGTGTAGCTCTGGCATGCTCCACCACCACCAAGCGAACTTTTGTTTTGATATAAGCTCTTGCTATGTAGATTGTGTGGAATAGTCTGTCTCTGAAATACACCCCCTTTTTTTTTTTGGTTTAAAAGACAGGGTTTCTCCCTGTGTCTTTGACTGTCCTGGAACTCACTCTGTAGACCAGGCCGGCCTCGAACTCACAGAGACCCACCTGCCTTTGCCTCCCAAGTGCTGGGATTAAAGGCATGTGCCACTATGCCGGGTTCTGAAATGTATTCTTTTCCTGGCCTCTAAAGTGCTGAGTTTAGTTGTACACTACCAAGCTTTGCTCATAAATTCACCTTTTATAAGAAAAAGAAAACTGAACATAGATTTTTGGTTGCTTGTTTTTAAGACAGGGTTTCTCTTTGTAGCCTTTGCTGTCCAGGAACTAGCTTTATAGACTAGTTGGCCTCAAACTTAAGAGATTCTCCTGCCTCTGCCTGGGATTAAAGGGATGCACCAACACTGCCAGGCTCAGTGATTTGCTTTTTAAGACAAGGTCTATTTTGTAGTTATAGTTGGCCAGGAACTCAGGAATCCAGCTGTTTCTACTTGCTAGGTACTGAGATTATAGATGTGGGCCACCACGCCTTGCTTTGTTATAGTGTGTATGTGTATTTCGTATGCATATGTATGCATTTTCAAATGTGCACAAGTGCCTTGGTGTGTGCATGCATGCAAAGGCCCAAGGTTGATACTGGGGTCTTCCTCAGTCATGTTCTACCTTATTCATTGAGGCAGGTAAGGCAGGATCTCACAATTAAACCCCAAATTCACCATTATGGGCCAGAATGGCTACCCAGCTTGCTCCAGGGATGCCCTGGTCTGGCCAGCTGTCATGCCCAGCCAGCATTTATGAAAGGGATGGGGAGCTGAACTCCAATCCTCGCACTGTGTGGCAAGTGCTTGATCGGGCGAAGTCATCAAAGAGTCTGTATCCACCCTTGTAAGACTCATTGTGTGTGTGATGTGCATGAAGGGACAAGTGTGCTAGTACATGTGTGGGGGTCAGGTGACAATTTTCAGGAGTTGGTACTTTCCTTACACTGCTTTTGTTTGGTGTTTTGAGACAGGGTTTCTCTGTGTAGCTTTGGCTGTCCTGGAACTTGCTTTGTAGACCAGGCTGGCCTCCGGCTCACAGAGCTCCGCCTGCCTCTCCTGGCCAAGCGGTGGGATTAAAGCTGTGCGCCACCACTGTCTGGCTTCCTTTCACCACTCTGAGGCAGGGTTTCCCTTACTTCTGCCATGCAGCACTCAAGGTGAGCTGGCTGGCCAGAGAACTTCATTGCAAGCCTCCTGCTTCCACCCTCCCGTCTCGCCATAGAAGCGCTGGAGTACGGATGAAAGCCAATGCATCTTCAGTTTCCAAATGGGCTCAGGGATCAAGCACAGCTCATCAGGCTGGCGCAGCACTAAGTCATTTCTCTGGCCCTTATAACTGCGTGTCTAATCAACCGCTAGGCAACCAGACACGAGAAAATGAAATCACAGTGCTGGCTACGGCATACCCTTGAGAATGTTGGCCACAGTATCCTTTGCATCGTGTGGAAGAACGGAGCTGAGGTAGGATATAAACTGAGGCTCCTTGAAGTCAATGATTAATTCCCGAAGTCTCTTGCTGCGAAAGATAAGCGAAAGCGAAACATATTAGTATGTTTAGAAAAGCGGAAAGGGACTCCGGCTCCTCCATCGTTACCAACCTGGTATCGGTGTTTTCCATCAATTTAGAGAGGTTTCCTAATGGGGTATCTATATCACAATTTTTTTCTTCCCGGTCTAATCTGAACAAGGTGGCGTCTGGGAGTGTCGATAAGTTCCTAAAGCGAAACAAATACACACGGATATGTTCATTTCACACACAGGCTGTGTAAGGCACATACTGCTACAGGTTAAAAGTGTAAAAGGGCCGAGGGTGGGGTGTATGCCTGCAATCCCAGCACTTGGGAGGCAGAGGCAGGAGCAGCAGGGTTCAAGGTCACGTCAGCTACACACACACACACACACACACACACACACACACACACACACACGCACACACACAACCTGGACCACACATGCAAGCCCACATATATACACACAAAACAAGCATCAATTTTTACACACAGACCATGTATACCAAGGCCTCTCTAATCACTTTCTTCCCTATGGCTTACATCTCAGAACTGCCCGGCACACATCTGTAAGGCCCCCATATCGCACTCCACTCCACCATCATGCCTTTCTGCAGCGTGTTCAGACTCACAGACGTTCCTCCCGCTGTTGGCTAACGTGGAGATGGAGGAATTAGCTTTCCTAAGAGGCTGTGAGTGGGGCATGGAGATCACGGAGATTATTCCCGTGTATGAGTGTGTGTGAAGGGTGGGGCGGATATGCCACAGCCTGTGTTTGTGGGGTAGCTCTCTCCCTTCTACCTTTTTTTTTTTCTTTCTGGTTTTTTGAGACAGGGTTTCTCTGTGAAACAGTCCAGGGGCTGTCCTAGAACTTGCTTTGTAGACCAGGCTGGCCTTAAACTCACAGAGATCCGCCTACCTCTGTCTCCTGAGTGCTGGGATTAAGGGTATATGCCACTACGGCCCGGCCCCTTCTGCCTTTCTGTGGGTTCCTGGAATAAGGTTAGACTGGTGTAGCAAGTATCCCCTCAACCATCACGCCAGCCCCCATTGTCTTAACTGATGATGTCAATGGACTAACAACCAGTGAGCAGAGCTGGGAATAGAGAAGACAGAGTTTTTAACATATAATCCCAGTACTCTGGAGACTAAGATAAATGATTGACAGTTACTGGGGCAGCATGGGCTACATAGTGAATTCTAGGCTAACCTAGACTACATACCAAGAGCATATGTCCAAAGAAAAGGGAAAAATATATTCATAGCTGACTCCGGCTAGGGAGGGAAGGGAAATGGGGACAAAGTCTCTCTGGGGTTATGAAAATGTGGTGATGACTGTATTTAATCCAGCAACTTAACTTTCACTGCACGGGAGATGGAATCTAAGGCCTGGTGCGTGTTGGCGAGCACTGTCACTGGGTTACATCTACACTGCGCCATAAACCGATGGATGCATGACCTCTAGTTCCACACTGACAGAGCTGCTGCCCGAAGAAGCATGCTATTACCTGTCTAGCAAGCAGGTGACTGCTACCTTGTCGATCTGCTTCACATAGCCTTTAGACAGAGCGAACAGTTTTCTCTCCTCTCCACTTAAGATAATCCTGTCGCCGGCCATCAGATTGGTGGCCGGCATGGCACCATGTTTCCGCTGGAAGTTATGTAGGTACTGCCCGTCACAGACTCTCTTCACAGGCTCGGTCCGGACCAGGCCTCCGATGCAGTTGCCACCCTCCTCCCTACAAAAGAATAAGGGACGTGTGCACTGACATTGTATATATGTTGTTTTCTTTATTTGTTAATATAGCCCATGAAAATTTTCAAAATTACTGATTATTATTGTGTGTGCACACTTGGGCCGAGCTGCTCCTGTGAAGGTCAGGGGACAACTCCCAGGAGGCAGTTCTTCCCTTTCACAGTGTGGATAGCAGGGATTAAACCCAGATCACCAAGGGTAGCTGTTAGCTAGCGCCTTTGCTCCCTCTGCAGTCTTGCTGGCCTATGGCCCCTGGAAATCAATGCTAACACATTTGTCCTTCAAAAAAAAAAATTTTTTTTCTAGAATCCACTATAAAGAACTAAAAAGTTAATAACCTCTTATTGGTTCTTTTTAACATGATTTTGTGTCACCCATGACAAGGTCATGACTACATGAACTTTTGATAACACTTTTTAAAAACTGTGTGTATGAGTGTGATCAGGTGCACGTCTGTGCAGATGCGTGCACTCATGTACATCAGGGGGCCAGCGATCGCCCTGGGTGTTTCTCTGGGAACCGTTCATCTGGATTTCTCATATAGCCTCTTACTGGCCTGGAGCTAGACAAGGAGGCGGTGCTGGCCGGCCAGTGAACCTCTGGGGTCTACCTGTCCCAGCCTCCCCTGCACTGGGATTAGTTTTGACTTGCATGCAGGGGATTAAAACTCAGGTCCTTGTGCCTGCAATACAAGACTTTAGCAACTGAGTCCTCAGGGAACCGTGACCTGGACACACCACACAATGTTGATTGACACGCATTCCAAAGGCTTCAGTATGCCACCTACCGCTATGGATCCAGTAAACACTTACATTTTGGAAGCAGGCATTAACCAGATGCTTTGGTGACTCTTCCCGTGGTCTTTAGATTGTGACTCCAAGGTTAACATGAGACACCACAAACTGAAATACTTCAAGTGTGTCGGCTTCAGGTGCCGTGTTTCTTCTTGGATTTTGGACAGCATGCCCTCTGGGACGGAAGCTTCGTCAACCTGTTCTTCAACCGCTCTATATACAAAGTCCCAATCAGAGCTGAGCACACATTTGCCTGGCAGGCTACGAGAAGAGGTTTTCCTAAACTGTACACACACCCTGGCCCCCCTTCCCCCCCACAATGACTGTCCTAACTCCTTCTAGTTTTCCTTAAAAGATTCTATGAGCCACCGGGCAATGGTGGCGCACGCCTTTAATCCCAGCACTCGAGAGGCAGAGGCAGGTGGATCTCTGTGAGTTTGAGACCAGCCTGGTCTACAGAGCGAGTTCCAGGACAGGCTCCAAAGCCACAGAGAAACCCTGTCTCGAAAAAAAAAAAAAAAAGATTCTATGAGCCATGTGTTTTGTTTTGTTTTGTTTTAACAAGATGAAGATGAAATGCATTGGAAAACTCAATACTGCCTTACCCTCCCTCCACTCACGACACCCTGATAACTCAGTGTGGTGTACCTGGTGTCCACGCTCACTGAAAATGAATTTTGGCTTTTTGCACAGTATCTGTGAGCTCAGTTCTGCAACATTAGATTTACCCAAAAAAACAAAGAGCTAATTAGGGGCTCCAATTTTGCGTAATAATTAAAAACATTTTATATAACGTCAAACACATTATATGACAGCACATACTATTCTGAGAACATAACATTACATTTCCAAGAAACAGGCTTACACCACAGGCTAACATTTCTTTAACAAACAAACGGGGTCCCACTACAGTCCTGAGGAACTCACAGACATGTCTGTCTCTGCCTCCAGCACTCTGGGATAAAGGTACCCACGACCTTGCTTTTTTCTTAATCTATGTGCATGAACTTGCCACGGGTGTGCAGTTGTTTCTGGAGACTGAAGGAGGGCACTGGATTCCCTTGGCTGCAGTTACAGGCAAAGGTAGGTTGGGTATTTTTGAGACAGAGTCTCAGCGTGTGGCCTAGGTGACCTGCATATCTCTCCAAAGACTTTGCTGGCCTCGTATGCTCAGCAACTCTCTCACTTCTGCCTCCGAGTGCTGGGATCACAGGAGCCCATGCACACAGTCATAGGCACAAATAAATAAGAAATAAATAAAAACTAATAAAAATTGAATTGAATGCTTAAAAGCCAAACACCTATACTATTCATTACAGCAATGCATATCTATAGCCCCAGCACTTGAGACGGGGGAAGGAAGACCACAAGTTCAGGGTTGCCAGGCATGGTCTACATAGTGAGTTCTCTAGCTGACCCTACCCCTCAAAAGTTCAAGGTCATCTTCAGCCTGGGATACACGAGTCTGTCTTAAAACGTACGCAAACACGCACGCATGCACCCCAGCAAGTTTACCTGCTATAAAGAGCACAGTTGCCCATCTGTGAACAATATTTACAAGTTTTCTCTTCCTCGATTATTTGTGGCAAGGGAGAAAGTCGTGCCTCCTCCCTGGAAGCAGCTCGGCTCACACGGTGCAGCAGAGAGAACGCCAGCTGGTTCCTGAGCTTCAGCAGTTCTGGGGACAGGTAAAGGCGGCTTTTCAGAATGAAGCAGGGTTCCAGCTTCCGGTTTAAAAACAAAACAAAATTTAATCCCAGCACTCGGGAGGCAGAGGCAGGCGGATCTCTGTGAGTTCGAGACTAGCCTGGTCTACAGAGCTAGTTCCAGGACAGGCTCCAAAGCCA
>NC_022028.1:35596829-35602004 GCF_000317375.1 Microtus ochrogaster | reverse complement strand
CTAGCCTGGTCTACAGAGCTAGTTCCAGGACAGGCTCCAAAGCCACAGAGAAACCCTGTCTCGAAAAACCAAAAAAAAAAACAAAACAAAACAAAAATACAGAGCAACACGGGCACCTGACTCTGGATCAGTTAACCACAGCCACATAAAGAGTAACATGGGCACCTGACTCTGGATCAGTTAACCAGGGTCACATAAAGAGTAACACGGGCACCTGACTTTGGATCAGTTAACCACGGTCACGTAAAGAATAACATGGGCACCTGACTCTGGATCAGTTAACCCCAGTCACGTAAAGAGCAACATGGATACGGGCCTCTGTATAGAAGTTGACCAGCCACATAATGTTCTGGGCACACACTTCGAGCTTTGTCCGTGAAGACTTCTGAAACAACCCCCTCTCATCCCAAGTAAGTACTCTGAGCTAAGGGCTCACCAGCAGCCCCAAGCAGTGCAGACAGGTTTGTCTTTCCTCTTCCCTTGCTAAACCCTAAACCATTTATATTACATTCCTAAAGCTCCCAAGGTCTGTTCTCTCATCTGGCCACTGACTCATTCCTGAGATCAAACACCAAGGTCCAGCAATCAACATTCATTACTTGGCTACACTGGCTAACCTGTTCACTTACCAACTTAGAAGCTCACCCTAGCTAGGATTTCCCCTTTCCCTTCTCTCCTTAATAACCACTCCTGAAGCAACACCTTCCACCTGCTGTCTGCCTTTGCCCAGAGGACTCACCACTTCGTGCCTCTCCAGGGTATGCTCAGAATTTGGTGTCTGGGTGTGTTCTGAGAACTCTGAGCCACTGCCACCACCGCCACCACCGCCACCACACACACACACACACACACACACACAGTTAGGCTGGGTTTGTTTATTTTGTTTTTTATTTTTTTATTTTCGAGACAGGGTTTCTCCATAGCTGTTTTGGTTCCGGTCCTGGAACTAGCTCTTGTAGACCAGGCTGGCCTCAAACTCACAGAGATCTGCCTGACTCTGCCTCCGGCGGCGCCACCACCGCCCGGCTGTTTGTTTTTAATTTTTGTTTGGAGATAGGGTCTCAGTGTAAAGACCTGGCTAGCCTGGAAGTTGACGTCTAGACCAGGCTAGCCTTGAATTCATGAAGACCTGCCTTCCCCGTATGCTGGAGTGCTGGGGATTAAAGATTAAGGGTCTGTACCGCACAATGCTCATCTTAAAATTCTTAAAAACAAACAACAACAACAGCAAACACTGGCCACTGAGATGGCCAATCAGGTAAGGGAGCTTGCTGTGCAAACCTGCAGATAGGAGTTCAATTCCTACAGCCCACATAAGGGTAGAAAGAGAGAACAGACTTCCACAAAGTTGTCCTTCAATCTCTATCCCTACTCCTGCCATGGATAATAAATAGAAATAAATGGTGAATTTATAAAATAGATAACTACGAGTTACATCCCACAGCATAGTCTAGCAAGTAGCAGAAAAGGGAGGCAGCGGGGCCAGAGAGGTAAAATCGGAATGGAATAGTCCAACCTCTTTTGTCCAGGTGGTTGGCGGGCACGGGGTACATCTGCCCGGTCTTGAGGTAGAGAAGCCAGCCAGCCTCAGGGTCCTCTCGTCTTTCTTGGCTTAGCAGTGTGTACAGGACCACCTGTGTGAGACAGACCGTCAAGACAGACAAACTGTGACTTGCTCTCTCCTTACGTCATAAGTGGAAAGGTCACCTGCACGATTCCACGCTGTGTAAACAGCACAAGCCAACTCGGTGAAGGTGACAAACCAAATTCAGTGTCAAACCTTTAATCTGGACAAAATACACAGCTCGTGCTTTGCGGTTTTATGCTGACAGTAAAGAAATATAGTGGACTGGGAGGTGGGGGCATGGCTCAGCAGCAGAGTGCCTGCCTAGAAATCAGGGAAACAGGGGAGGGAGCAAAAGATTTTCTCACATCAATAGTAAAATTCTTTAAAAAAAAAAAAAAAAAATCAAGCTATGCTTTCCATTTCCAAGCTAACGGCCACATCGTTTCCTGACTTAAACAAATGAACCTCATTACCCGCGTAAGGAGTAACGTTAACTGTGTCCTGCAGAGGAAGCACTAAATCCAGCACAAATAGTCTTTGGCCTATAGTGGTAGCACACGCCTTCAATCCCAGCACTTGGGGGTCAGAGGCAAGTGGATCTGGGAGAACTAGGATGGCCTGGTCTACACGGTGAGCCAGAACTAGAGAACTTGTCTCAAAAAACCAACGGGGAGGAAAAATAAATTGGCAAGGGCTGGAGAAGGTGGCTGAGCAATTAAGAGTACAGACTGCACACCTTTATTCCAGCACTCCGGAGGCAGAGACAGGTAGATCTCTGTGAGTTCAAGGTCAGCCTGGTCTCCAGGACAGCCAGGGCTTCTCTCTACCAAAAGAAAAAAAAAAAGAGAGAGAGAGAAAGAAAAAAAAGGGAAGATTTCCAGAGGACCCAGGTTCAAATTTCAAGTATCCACAAGACCGATCACAACATTTTAACTCCAGTTCCAGGGGATTTAATGCCCTTTCCTGGTGTCCACAGGAACTAGGCACACACAGGGTGCACAGGCATATGCAAAACACCCATACATATCAAATAAAAGTAAATAAATCATACAAAGTATCTTAGAAATGGCAGGCTAGGGACTGAAGAGATGGCTTAGCATTCTTGGTCTGAGTTGGGCTCTCAACTGCCTGTAATTGCCTATAACTCCAGCTCCAGGGGATCCAACACCCTCTCTCAGCCTCGGAGGGTACCTATGTATAGGCATATATCTATACACATAAACACATAATTTACTATTAAAAACCTGCAAACCACAGATATAAGTCAATAGAGGGCTATCTAGCACACACAAGGTCTTGAGTGAGATCCCTACACTTAAAAAGAAGCCTGAGGCAGGAGGACTCTCTCCTTCTGGTTCTCTCCTTCTCTGGGCTCTGGGTATTGAACTCTGGTTGTCAGGCTCGACAGCATGTGCTTCCCCCACTGCGTCATTTTGCCAGTCTCAAACAACTCTTATTTCATCTCAGTTACATAAAAACCAACATAATCGAAGGTGGAGGGATGGCTCAGCGGTTCAGAGCACAGGCTGCTCTTCCAGAGGACCCAGGGTCAATTCCCAGCAACCACATGGTAGCTCACAACTGTCTGTAACTCCAGTTCCAGGGAATCTGGATCCCACACAGACACACATGTAAGTAAAACATCAATGCAAATAAAGTAAGAACAAATTTTAAAGAATTAAAAAATAATTGGGTGGGGTAGCACACGCCTTTAATCCCAGCACTCGGGAGGCAGAGGCAGGCAAATCTCTGTGAATTCGTGGCCAGCCTGGTCTACAAGAGCTAGTTCCAGGACGGGCTCCAAAGGTACAGAGAAACTCTGTCTTGAAAAAACAAAACCAAAACCAAAAGAATTCAAGCCAGGCATGGCAATACATGCTTTTAACCACACTTGAGAGGCAAAAGCAAAAGGACCTCCATGAGTTCCAGCCTAGTGTACATGGTGAGCTCCAGGACAGCTTAAACTAGACTCTGTATCAAATAAAAAAAATGATCATATGGAAGTTGAAAATAAAGAGTTGATGGACTGGCAATGAAAGAAATGGCTCTCAGGTAATGTCCTAGGTAAACGTTACATAGACATCATTCCATGGTCAGTGAGGCGCATGAAACCCTACATTAAAACCTGCTTTGAATAAGCCAGTGTACGTGGCAGAATCCCCAAATGTATGTCCGTGCACCGTGCATGTGGCCGAGGTGACCAGACAAGGCTGTTGAATCCCATGTGGGTGCTGGGAATCAGACTTGGATCCTCTGCAAAAGCAGCCAGCACTCTTAACTGTAGAACGGTCTACCCAGCCCCAGTGTCAGCTCTTACACTAATTTGCTCAAGAAAATTTCTGTTAAGGATATAAATATTGATAAAAAAAAAGGAGCCAAATACTCTGAATTTCAATTACAAATTAAAAAGTGCAACAGGAAACAAAACCACTACCTGAACTGAATGAATACAGAAAACAGACTGCATGTTTAAAGACCCTAACCCCTACAAACGTTTAAGATTTATACCTGACTTCGGTGCTCAATAGAATTTGACTCTTTGCCAGTTTTAAGCTCCAGTGGCATTATCTTATATTTTGCTTTACAATCTCGATGTATTTTGACACCAACTGTAACATCTATTTTGCCCTTCAATCCAAACCTAGGGGACCAGATGCTTTCTTCAATGTCCAGTGACTTTGTGACTTCAATGTTACAAGGTGAACTTCTGTTGCTAGCTTCACTGGGCCTAAAAAGAAACACAGCATGCTTCATTAGAGCACAGCTCTTATTGACATCACAAGACAGAAAAGCTGCGGCATTCTTTGGCAAATGAATGACTGATCTGAATCCTGCAACCTAAGCCTTGCAGCTGTAACAACTGTTAGAGAATCGCGGTGGTGTAAGTTATTTTAAGGCCTCATATGGAGGTGTCTGCTATTAATCCCAGCACTCCAGATGCACAGGTAGATCTGTTGGTTCAAGGCCAGCCTGGTCTACAGGGTGAGTTCCAGGCCAGCCAAGACTATACAGGGAGACCATGTCGCAAAAGAAAAAAATTGTTCATAAAAAGTGACACAAATTAAAGCTATTTTAACAGTGAAAGTTCTTAAATGATATTGACTCACATTAGAATGAAAATACAATTCTCAGCCGGGTGGTGGTGGCGCACGCCTTTAATCCCAGCACTCAGGGAGGCAGAATCAGGCGGATCTCTGTGAGTTCGAGACCAGCCTGGTCTACAGTGCGAGTTCCAGGACAGGCTCCAAAGCTATACAGACAAACCCTGTCTTGAAAAAAACAAAAACAAACAAAAAAACAAAACAAGAGGAAAATTCTCTACTCATTAGATTTTTTTGGGGGTCATGGAAAAATACTGTAAATAATAATTTGTGAAAAACAACAATAAAACGATAAATTATAGAAGTTTAACCTTTAAACCAGTCCTGCTGGCACACTCCTTTAATCTCAGCACTTGGGAGGCAAAGACAGTTGGATCTCTGTGAGTTCAAGTGCAGCATGGTCTAAAAAGCAGGTCCCAGCCGGGCAGTGGTGGCGCACGCCTGTAATCCCAGCACTCGGGAGGCAGAGGCAGGCGGATCTCTGTGAGTTCGAGGCCAGCCTGGTCT
>NC_022028.1:35594522-35596697 GCF_000317375.1 Microtus ochrogaster | reverse complement strand
AAATAAATAAATAAAAAAAGCAGGTCCAGAACAGCCAGGACTGTTATACAGAGAAACCCTGTCTCAAGAAACTAAAACAAACAAATAAACAAAAATTTGAGTAAACAAGCATAAAGGAATACTATCTAAAAAAATCTGAATACCAAATAAGAAAATTTACTTCTTACAGAGAGAGCTGCATCTGAGGAAACTCGGCGGGAGGGCCCTTATGCAGGAAGTCCTCGGCCCACTTAGAAAAGGAGGGGAGATACTCCACAACTTCACATTCTATTTCGTCTTGACTCAGATTTAAGCGATACCTGCAAAAAAAAAAAAAGGGGGGGGGTAAGAAAACATAAATAAAAATATAAATGACCAACCTGGTCTACAGATGGAGTTCCAGGACAGAGACTTATTCAAATCATTAAACTGGCAAAGCTGGATGTGAACATCCTCTACCTGCTTCCAAACCCACCCCAGTGCTCATTACGTCGGTTTCAGAGCATGGCTGAGGAATCTGTGTAGCACAGGCTCCATCCTTAAACACATACATAGGGTATTTCAGTAGTGTTACCCAGGAGTCCCTGTGGCCCAGACACCACAGGATACCGTGAACAGGACGGCTGAACTTCAGCTCATACCGATGGGTCTCTTTCCAGAAACCTGAACTCTAGGCAAGAAGTTAGTTACAGGACGAGATTGCATCTGCAGTTTTCGGTTACTTACATCTCCTTCAAATGCCTTATTTCTTGGACAGTTTGAAAAGCGAGCTCCTGCAGCTTTTCTGGGGCAAAGCTCTCACTTATGGCTTTTTGAAAGACTTCGTGAAGAATTGTACCAATCAGCATTTGGCGGGTGGCCGGATCAGAGACCTGTAAGACAGGTGATATGCACATCCCATACCACAACACTAGGTAATACGCTGATTACACACGATGAAGCCAGCATGAACTCAGTCAGATAAATGTCAATGCATTAGCAAAGGCTTTTGTTGTTTTAATTGATTCATTTTCCTGTGAGTATGGGTGTTTTGTCTGCATGTATGTCTGTGCACCACTTTCGTATCTGGTGCCCCTGGAGGTCAGAAGAGGGCACTGAATCCCCTGAGACAAGGAGAGTGGGTTGTGAGCTCCAAGCTAGCTCACTGGCAACTCTCTCCTTCCCCCTCATCTACTCCTCAGGGCCTCTCCCCTGAGACAGAGTCTTGCTGTGTGGGCAGTCCAGTCTGGGGCTCACAGTGGCCTAGCTTGGCTTGGAGCTAGAAGTGATACTGTGCTCACCGCACCCCACAAATTTTATTCTGTTGGAGAGAATTAAGTGTCTTTAATTTTCTTCTATTCAGAATTATCTGAACTCTTGTATAAGTCTTTTGAAACTCAAATTTTCCATTCTGGGGGAAAAAAAAATCACTATGAAAAAAATCCAAGATATTTTCAAAGATTTAATATTTTTAGTGTACTCTACAACTACTTAATAACCGGCCCAAATATTAAAAAAAAGCATGGATCATAAACTCATGCATGTAAAAGACATGAGTTATTCAGGGCGAGCAAGATGGTTCAGCTAGTAAATGTGTTTACCTACAAACTATTGGCCTGAGTTCAATTCTTGGAACCCACATCATAAATAGCCAGATGTGCCTTTAGTCCCACCACTCAGGACACAGAGGCAGGCAGATCTCTGTGAGTTCGAGGCCAGCCTGGGCTACAGAGTGAGTTCCAGGATGGCTGACCCCGACGCTGGCCTAGCTCAAACAACATGGCTTTCTCTCTCCCTCCTTCTAGGCAGCTGCTAACGTTTACAGCCTGCCTCCCGGGGAATTTTTCTGTAAAATCTAAGAAAAGTCCTTGAGCTTAAGAAGAAGGGGGTGAGGGTTGGACGTAGCCACGCATCTTCAGAGATAAGCATTGCTATAAAATCCTCAAGAAAATTCAGTTCAAAAGAACAGACACCTGATCCAAATCACAACACTGCAGTGACTAGGGCAGGGTATGCCGAGTCACAGCACTGCAGTAACTAGGGCAGGGTATGCTGAATCACAACACTGAGTGACTAAGGCAGTGTATGCCAAGTCACAACACTGAGTGACTTGGGCAGTGTGTGCCGAGTCACGACACTGCAGTGACTAGGGCAGTGTATGCCGAGTCACAACACTCAGTCACGACACTGAGTGACTAGGGCAGTGTATGCCGAGTC
>NC_022028.1:35593376-35594192 GCF_000317375.1 Microtus ochrogaster | reverse complement strand
GTGACTAGGGCAGTGTATGCCGAGTCACGACACTGCAGTGACTAGGGCAGTGTATGCCGAGTCACGACACTGCAGTGACTAGGGCAGTGTATGCCAAGTCACGACACTGCAGTGACTAGGGGTACGCGACACTGGGCAAACACTCAACGGCTCTCAGCCCACCTGCCCTCTGGAAAGTGCAGCAGCTGAGCACTGAACAGCCAGTGAGCCTAGTGAGCAGAGGTAAGCACTGTGCAGACACCAAAGTCACTCACCCTGAAAGTCTCGCTCAGGACAGCTCTTCTCAGACACCGAATACTACTGGCGACACTCGTGCCAGAGATCAGCATGTCTGGGTACAGAATAAAATACCCCACGTCATCGTCTATCATCCAGGTTTCAGACACGCGGTCTCCCTCTAAATGAACGATGTCCCCAGGCTCTACTGGTACCGAACACCTGAGAAAAAGGCAAGGGGGAAGCGGAAATGTATAACTTAGGTTCCCACAGCTAAACACATCCAGAAGTGTTCAGTATTTTATCTCAAGAACAAAGACTTACAACCTCTGGGTCTTAAATGTCATTTTAGTGGGGGGCAAGGGGACTAAAAGAGACAGTATGGTTAAGAACACTACCTGCCCCCACAGAGGACCCTAGTTCAGTTCCCAGCACCCACACTGCAGTTCACAACTATCTAAATCTCCAAGTCCAGGGGACCCAAAATCCTCTTCTGGCCTTCACGGGCATCAGACACACACATGATGTACAAACATACACACATGTGGGCAAACCAGTGACACACATAAAAATTTTTAATTAAAAATTTTTTTAATTTAT
>NC_022028.1:35591587-35592798 GCF_000317375.1 Microtus ochrogaster | reverse complement strand
TTTGGAGCCTGTCCTGGAACTAGCTCTGTAGACCAGGCTGGTCTCGAACTCACAGAGATCCGCCTGCCTCTGTCTCCCAAGTGCTGGGATTAAAGGCGTGCGCCACCACCGCCGGGCTAGTCCTCTTCTTCTATGTGAGCCCCAGGCATGAAACTCTGGCTGTCAGTTTTGGTGGCAGGCACCCTTACTCTTGAACTATCTCTACCTCCTTAGAAATAATTCATCCACACATGATACTTGATGGTTTTTCAGAGGACACCCTGGCATTGGGACTGGAGGTGAGCAGGTGGAAGCAAACTTTAACCCCTTCAGCTCCAGCCTAAGCTACGTGAGACCCTGGATCCGAAAGCAAGCCAAAACAAACCACCACCAGACCACCAAATTGGTGCTCAAGGTCAAGGGTCAGTCACCAGCCATTCCTCAGGATGCACAGCTCTTGGTGCTCTCGCTCCTGTGACGCAGTGATGACCAGGTGCTTTTCCTCATCGCCTCTTGCAGTCTGGACGGTCTCGACGGCCAGCACCAGGTAACGGTTATCCTCTCCTCGGCTCAGGACCGTCTTAGGAAAGGAAGCTTCCACCTTCTTCTGAAGTCTAAGAGTAAACATAAAAGCCAAACTATCAGAGACGATTGACTGGACTATCTCCTATCAGAGGCGACAGACAGGACTATCTGGAGGTCAATTTTCTAGCTTTTTAGATTTTTTTTTTCCCTGAAAACCTTAAACTGAACAAAGACACGTGGAGAATTCTTGCTGTAAAGACCGGGGCTAAGGCTCAGTTGGCAGAGTGTTTGCCAATCATAGACAAGGCCCCAAGGTCAATGTGATCCCCAGCACTGCATAAGCTGGGTGTCTGAGTGTGGTGGCTGTAATCCCCGCACTTGGGAAGACAGGCAGGAGAACCAGGTCATTCTTAGATATATAGGGAGTTTGGGCTAGCCTGGACTACAAGAAGCACCACTTCAAAACAAAAAGTGACTCCTCTCTTTGTAAAACACACATAAATAATAAGAGAAGCTACACATGACAGGTCAAACCTGTAAACCCAGGGCTTGGGAGGCTGAGGCAGGGGAACTACCACACATTCAAATGGTTTTTTGTTTTGTTTTGTTTTGTTTTGATTTTCGAGACAGGGTTTCTCTGTAGCTTTTTGGTTCCTGTCCTGGAACTAGCTCTTGTAGACCAGGCTGGCCTCGAACTCACAGAGATC
>NC_022028.1:35588145-35590327 GCF_000317375.1 Microtus ochrogaster | reverse complement strand
GTTTTTTCGAGACAGGGTTTCTCTGTGGCTTGGGAGCCTGTCCTGGAACTAGCTCTGTAGACCAGACTGGCCTTGAACTCACAGAGATCCCCCTGCCTCTGCCTCCCGAGTGCTGGGATTAAAGGCGTGCGCCACCATCGCCCGGCTGGTCGGGTTTCCAAAACCCTAACACGTCACTCTCCAGTTAAAACATCAGATGCTATCAGGCACGCGGGCAAACACCTTTGATCTCAGCACTCTGGAGTCTGACGCCAGAGGATCTCTATGCATTCAAGGACTAGCCCCGTATACAAAGAGTTCCAGGAAGGCCAGGGCCACGCACCGCTTCAAAAAACAAATAAATGCTTTCCTCCTTCCCCTACCGGTAGCTTCAGCTGGCTGCACAATCCATTGTGTTGTAAATGTATTTATCACTCAACACCCCGACTTAGCCTCACACCAAGAGTTTCCTGAGGTAGCCGGTGACACCTACACTTGCTCTTAAACGGGCTGGAAATAAATAGCCCAACGGTTAAGAACGTGTATTGTTCTTGCAGAGGACTTAAGTACTCGCATCAGACAACTCACTGCGGTTTATAATTCCAGTTCCAGGAGATGCCTCTAAACCAGGCACACAAACACGTAAATTAAAAATAGCAGATAATAACAAATAGATAGGCCTGGGTCTGAAGCCCGGAGTTCCCTCCCGCGGTCCCACGTGAAAGGAAAGAACTCCCACAGGTGCTCCTCCGACTGCCACAAGCAAATAAAATAAAAAAAAAAGAAAGAAAATGCAATGTATTAATGACACTGGTGAGCTGTCGTGTGGGAAACAGCGAGCTCAAGGCCAGCCCCGGCTACACAAGACCAGATCCGAATTAACCGGCGCAGAGCCTGCAGCTACAGCCAGGGAAGACTGCGCCGGTCCGCCCGCGTTCAGACCTCCCGCCGCCAGCCCGCCCGCTCGCCCGCCCGCCCACTCGCTCGCTCACAGCTCGGCCCGCGCGTCCTCCGCTCCGCCGTCCTCCTCCAGCAGCAGCAGGTCCAGCTCGTCCAGCGGCTCCATCACTGCCGAGCCCACCAGGAGAGGCAGCTTCGGACGGCGACCCCGGCGCCTGAAATTTGCAGCGCCAAAGACGCGCCGGTGCGCTGCGCATGCGCAGGAGAGGCCCCCGCGCGCTAGGGGCTCCCGCGCTCTCAGCTCCGGGAAGCACCGCGCAGGACCGGAGACGCTTTCCCGCCTTCCCGCCTGCGGGATGAGTGGGCCTGCCGGGTCCCCACGCCCACGCTCGCCTCACGCTCCGTTTTTTAGATCTGAGACAGCGACTCAAGTATTCCAGGATGGCTTGGAACTCACAGCATTGCCCCGTGTCCCGCTTTCAATTGCAGCGATCACCGTGCCCAGTTTAAGAAGTTATTTAGAACTGTCACATCAATCCCCTGCCTCGGTCTTTCGAGTGCAGCGATCACCAGGCCCCCTCTACGTTTCAGAGAAGACGAGATGGTTCAGGTGGTAAAGAGGATTGTGACTAGGGCTGCCGACCTCAGTTTTCTGGAACCCACATGGTGGTGGGAGAACCAACCCCCGCAGGTTGTCCTCTGGAGTTCCACGTGTGATCGAGAGTGAGAACACACACACGCACCCCTGCAGAGATGAGATGGCTCGGTAGTTTAAAAGTATCTGCTGCTCTTGTAGAGGGCTCTGGTTGAGTCTTCAGTACACCTGGCTGCTTCCCACTCGCTATAACCCCAGTTCCAGAGGACTCCTCCTCTGGTCTCCGAAGGCACACTCATGCATAGTGCACAGACATACTCACAGGGGCACACACACACACAAAATAAATCTTTCAAAAAGGCAAGTCGAAAGTTTCCTTTAAAAGAAACCATTTCATAAATTTAGCATTCTTCCATTCTGATTTCTGAGCATGTGTGCAAGGGTGGGGAGACCAGGGGTTCGAACCTCAGGGAAGAACCTATTGCTCGCCACTTTATGAGACAGGCCTGTGTCTAAACCTGGCTATTGTGTGGGAGCTAGGTACCTGAAAGTAGATTACAATGCTGTTTGTCACTGAACCATCTCCGCAGCCCTCTCATTCTGATATTTTATTTTATTTTTTTTTTTTTGGTTTTTCGAGACAGGGTTTCTCTGTAGCTTTGGAGCCTGTCCTGGAACTCACAGAGATCACCTGCCTTTGTCACCCAA
>NC_022028.1:35581934-35587594 GCF_000317375.1 Microtus ochrogaster | reverse complement strand
AAAAAAAAAAAAAATTAAGGCTGGGCAGTGGTTGCTCACGCCTTTAATCCCAGCACCCAGGAGGCAGAAGCAGGAGGGTCTCTCTGAGTTCGAGGCCAGCCTGGTCTACAAAGTGAGTCCCAGGACAGCCAGGGCTACTACACAGAAAACCCTGTCTGGAAAAACCATAAATAAATTTTAAGAATGCAAACATTTTATAAAGATAATAATAATAATTCTGAGAACATTTAAAAAGAAAGACATTGCCTGATGTGGTAGCACATATCTATAACCCCAACACAGGCGAGGCTGACGCAGGAATATTGTGAGTTTCAGGCCAGCTTGGGTTACATAAAGAAACTGCTTCAAAAATAAATACGGGGCTGGAGAGATGGTTCAATAGTTAAGAACACGGGTTGCTCTTCCAGGACTCCAGCTCAATTCCCAGCACCCATATGACAGTTCCTAAGAATCTGTAACTCCAGTTCCAGGGAATCCAATATCTTACTTCGGGCCTCCTTGGGTATACCAGGCATGTCTGAGGGCACAGACATACATGCTGACAAAACACTCATACATATAAAATAATATTAAATAAGTAAGAAAAATAAAACAAACTAAATAGGGCTGGATGGGTACCCAGTTCAGTGGTAGTATTTACCTAGCATGTGCAAAGGCTTCAGGTTGATCTCAGGCTCCATAGATGATAAACAAAAGAAGCAATCAAAATAGGGATAAAAAATTACTTTTAATATCTTATGGATTCTATAACAGACATAGAATACAATTTCTTATTTTAAAAAATATTTTCAGTTCTCTTTTATTGATAATATAAGTGAGATATTTATTTTATAGGTTTAAATTACCTTAAGATTGAATGAACTAATTAGCTACAGTGTGGTCCGGAAATGAAAATATACAAAAGAGCTTTATAAACAGATGTATCCCCACTCCCGGTACACTCAAAGTCACAAAGCACATGTTTATTTTTAAAGTAAAGATTATAAAGATGAAACTAATTCATTTAATTTTTACTAAGATATTACAAGAAGTCTTTACATGAAAAAATACAGAAATAACATTAGCAGCTTAGAATTAATCTCCTAAAAATCACAGCAATTCTACAAACCTCTACCTCTAAAGACGGGCAGTCTATTGCTTCTACGCCATGGTCATGCTTACAACAAAAAAGGAAAAGTGCTCTAAACACAATGATCAGAATACTGATATTCTAAACAACTTTCTTTAAAATGTTACGATCAAAGCATGTTTTATATTTACACTTAGGAGTATAACACACTAAGCTTACTTTACATGGAAGAACTTGTGTCTTGACATAAAATCTTAGAAACATTTTTTCAGCTATATTCATGGTCCACTTAAAGTTTCTAGTACATACCAAGTGATTTAAGACAAACATCTACAGTGCTACTCTCCTTTTAGGAGCAGAGATATTTAGTTATCATCATTCCTGCCTTTGGGAGATACAGTGGCTTTTAAAACTCACAGAAATCAAAGTACCCAGTATTAGCCATTGGAACAAAACCTGATTAAGTCTCTCTTTTTTGGAACAACACTAACTTTATTGAGAAATGAGGAGAGAAATGAGGATGTAGCTCAGTGGGAGGTCCACCACTTGCCTGGCACGTACAAGGTCCTAGAGTCATCCCCAAAGACAGGAAAATACAAATAAAGAAAAATGTTTCAAAACAATGGAGGGAAAGGGGTCCTTCTATCAACTGGAGCAGAATTATGAAAAGAATCATAACAAGAACACTACTTTGTTGCTGGCTATGTTTCATAGAACTTAAATATTCAATTCTTATTCGACTATAATAAAACTAAGCCTGCTGGTTTTACTAACACTACACAATGTCAGAATGCTGGAGATGTGGTTCAGAGGTAGAGCGCTCATCTAGCAAGACAGGCGAGAGACCCTGAGGTTACTCCCCAGCACAAGGAAAGGAAGGACAGTGGGTGTGGGGGATAAAAACAAGCAGTGTTAGAGGGCTGGGGCTGTAGGCCATTGGTCGTGTGTGATTAGCATGCATGAGTTTGACCCCAGCACCTCACTAAAAAAGAAAAAGGGAGCCGGGAGGTGGTGCACACCTTTAATCCCAGCACTCTGGGAGGCAGAGGCAGGCAGATCTCTGTGAGTTCGAGGCCAGCCTGGTCTACAAGAGATAGTTCCAGGACCCCTGGCCCCAATCCCAATTCCCCCAGACAATCATAATTACAGGTTGGGGAATGTGGCTTAGGGGTACAACATATGCTTAGCATGCAAAAGGCCCTGGGTTCGATTCCAGTCCCTCCCCACATCAATAACCATGATTACAATTAAAAGTCACAATTAAAAGTTTGGGATAGTGTGGTAAGACTAATGACAATCTCTTGAACTCCAATATGAACCTACCTCTCCTTCCAAACAGAACTTTAAAATAACCAACAGGTCACCACCGTCAGCATGAGATGGTTTTTCAGTGTTCTTAGGTATAATGTCTGGCATTAAAAAGTACGTTAGAGCAGGCATGGTGGCACATGCCTGGGATCTCATACTTGGGAGGCAGAGGCAAGAGGATTGCCGTGAGATTGAGGCCAGCCTGGTCTCCACGGTGAGTTCCAAGCCAGCCAAGAATTACATGTCTAGATCCCATCAAAAGGAAAACAAAAAATTCTGCTAAATACTTTTGATCCTGATTTAAAAACATACAGAAATCAAGTATTAAAATCCCAGTGGTTCCTGTGACAAGGCAAACATCCCCTTCAAGTAACATTTCCCTCACAATTAAGATAACATTTATATATATTTTTTCCTCTAAGGATTTATGGAAGAAAACCATAATTTTTTCCTTTAGTTAAGGTGGAAAAATTGTTTCATAATTTCATACGTCGTGAAAGCCACAGCTTGAGAGGGGATGCAGCGGATGTAGTTCAGAGATAAGCCGCGATACAGTCCTTTCCTAATCCCATGGTGTCCGTACACATACTTCATGGTCTCCCTCATGGTACTGAAAGACAGTGGGAAATGATGTAGCAACTATTCATGAGGCAACAAGACAACCACCTCAGAACCAGAAGAGCTTTGTTTATTGTTGGTTGGTTGGTAGGTTGGTTGGTTGGTATCTGCAGACAGAATCTTGTTTTATAGCCTGGGCTGGCTTTGAACTGTAATCTTTTGCATCCCAAATGCTGGGAAAAGAGGCCAGGACCAGCCCATAGCAACATTTTTTTGTTCTTTGTTTTTTTTGAGACAGGGTTTTTCTGTACAATGGCTCTGGCTGTCCAGGAACTCACTCTGTAGACCAGGCTGGCCTTGAGAGATCCACCTGCCTCTGCCTCCCAAGTGCTGGGATTAAAGGCACATATGTGCCAGGTGCTGTGGGATAATGCTCTTGTACACGGTAAAGACCGGTCACTCGTATTGGTTTAATAAAATGCTGGTAGGCCAGTAGCCAGGCAGGAAGTATAGGTGGGGCAACTCTAGGAGAATTCTGGGAAGAGGAAAGGCAGAGAGGCAAAGGCCTTGAACTCACTCACAGAGATCCTCCTGCCTCTGCCTTCCAAGTGCTGGGATTAAAGTCATGCAGAGAAATTTAAATTACACACATAGCTCACTTTCTACTATGTGTAATGAAGCTTCGAAAATAGGTTTTAGAGTGGGCACAGGAAAGACACTAGGATCCCAGCCCTGGGAATCTGAGAGCATCACAGGCTGAGGTCAGTCTGGGCTCCATGTTCATGCTACAGTTTGAGACCTTATCTCAGAACAAACCAAGAACAAAAATTGCTTTGTTTTGACTTTGTGTTTGCGGGGACTGAGCCCAGACCCTTTCATGGGGTAGGCAAGTGCTTTACCAGTGCATCACAGCTCAGCACAGGAGGGGACGGGGACGTGACTGAAACTTTATGGAGTTACTATTGTGTACTGTGGGGATAAAGGAGGAGGAATGACTGCTGGAGAGACAAGAGTCCTCTCTCCCTCCTGACGGAGGGTGGTCCATGCCTGTCACTGCAGCCCACAGCAGGCTAAGGCAGGAGGACAGTGCAAGGTCACGGCCAGACCTGTGCTGTATAGTGTGATCCAGTCTCAAATACCAAGAAGCCAGGCCAGAGGCTCACACTCACACTGCAGGCACTTAAAACTAAAGAAAGGAGATCACAGGTTCAAGATCAGCCACGTTGCATACAAAGTTGGAAGCCAATCAGGGCCACTTGAGATTCTATCTTTGAAAAGTAGAAATTAAGGGGTTGGAGATGGCTCGGTGGCTAAGAGAGCTGACTGCTCTTCCAGAGGATCTGTGTTCAATTCCCAGCACCCACATGGTCTATAACCACACTGTCTATAATCCCGGTTTCAGAAAGCCCAACACCCATGGCAAAATATCAATGAACATAAAATAGAAACAATTTTTTTAAACAAAGTAGAAATTAAGCCAGGTGTAGTGGAGCACTCTTTAATGCCAGCACTAGGGAGACAGAAGCAGGCAGGTCTCTGAGTCGGGGGCCAGCCTGGTCTCTAGAGCTAGTTTCAGTATGGCCAAGGCTACACAAAGAAACCCTGTGTTGAAACAAACAAACAAAAAAGACAGAAACATTTAAAAGGAAACATTACATTTCTAAAGATTAGGAACACTTACAGGCACTTTTCAAACTCCGGTAGGACTGTCCCTAACTGCATTCTCCGACGGGTCACATCAAATGGGTAGCTGAAGAAACAGAAGAATTAAAGACTTCAAATTACCTCTCATTTCCTATTTGACAACCGTTGAAACCAAAATCCCACATCCACTGGCCACTCCTCTTGCGGGATATTTGTTTTTTCTTCATGAAAATGTGTCTATGGTCTGCTTCCCCTGCCTAAGGTAGTTTAATTAAGAGCTGAATGGCCAATAGCTAGGCAGGAGAGGATAGACGGGACTTCTGGGCAGAGGAACTCGGGGCTAGAACAGGGCACTGCAGGAGACGTCGGCCTCCTGGTGCTCAGGACCTGGCCTTCACCATCACAAAGGCTCTCTGACTTTCTTTCCCTGAAGAGTCCCCTGTTGCTTAGTTTCTAGCGCTTTTATCTTGTTCTACTTAATCTCTCCTGGTCTGCAGAAATATCCAAATTAGATATAGTAATGTATTTATTATAATGCTCCCTCTATATGCTCACAGGTTTAACTCCAGTTAAACACTGTACTGTTTCAATTAAAAGCAGCTTGGGTGCCAGGCAGTGGTGGCACACGCCTGTAATCCCAGCACTCAGGAGGCAGAGTAGGCTTATCTCTTTGAGTCTGAGGCCAGCCTAGTCTACGGAATGAGTCCAGACAGCCAGGGGTGTTACACAGAGAAATTCTATCTTGAAAAAAAATTTTTTTTTCCTTTACAAAGATCATTCACTAGATTAGGAAACACAAATAATAATAATAATAATAATAATAATAATAATAATAATAATAATAACAATAATGAGGAGGGGGAGGACAAAGAGGAAGAAGAAATATAAAAAGAAGAAAGGAAGAAGAATGCTTGCTCCTGCTCAGAAAACCTGAATTCAGTTCCCAGCTCCCATGTCAGATGGCTCACAGCCATCTGTAATGCCAGCTCCAGATCTGACAGCCTCTTTTGGCCTCTGAGGGAACTGTACACTTATACACAAATCCACATATATACATAGTTAAACATAAAACAAAATCTTT
>NC_022028.1:35580220-35581787 GCF_000317375.1 Microtus ochrogaster | reverse complement strand
CTCTGTAGACCAGGCTGGTCTCGAACTCACAGAGATCCGCCTGCCTCTGCCTCCCGAGTGCTGGGATTAAAGGCGTGCGCCACCATCGCCCGGCTCCTTCGGTGAACCTTACAATGGTTCATATATTATCTGGAACAAAGTAAGTTTTCGGTGGTGGTGCACGCCTCTAATCACAGTACTCACTAGGCAGAGGTATTTCAAGGCCAGCCTGATCTACTGAGCTAGTTCCAAGACAGCCAGAACTACATAGAGAGACCTGTCTCAGAAAAAAAAAAGTTTTAATGCAAAGGGCTTTTTACACATACACACACTATAAATAGCTCAAACTCCAGAAACTTCCTGTGGGCAAATTGATGAGAACAAATGAACATCATATTTAAAGGATTCTCCTGAGTTTTTTCAAATGAATCCACAGGAAACTGAGAGGATCCAGGTTCACATAATCAACTATTGGCATTCAATGACCTATAATAAATATACTTATGATGAAAGCATATCTGAAAAGTATTAAATTAATACTTATGAAAATTAAGTCCTAGTTTATTGTGGAGAGAGAATACAATGGCTTGGCAACTGAAGCTGAGACCCTTACGATATCGTCTGTGCGATTGCTCCGGCAACACCACCACAGAGTAAGTTGATGTGAGTTTTCAGAACTAAGACATTAGGGTTGTCAGACGAAGGTCGGCCAAGCAGGGTGGGAGCATAGGAAAGCCCAACGCTCTTCAAGGTCCCAAAGGTGAAAAAGGAAACACCTGCAAAGCAAAGTAGGGACTCACCACGACGTGAACTGAGAGACAGCTTCCTTACACCATCCCAAGTCAGCCGAAGGGACAAAGTATGCATTTCCTAGTCCTATGATAATTGCCTTAAAATATTTAATTAATATCTATAAATACTAATTGAAAGATATTACCACATATAACAAGAGCACTGGTTTGTTTTTTTAAAAATACTTATTTATTTATTATGTATACAATATTCTGTCTGTGTATATGTCTGCAGACCAGAAGAGGGCACCAGACCTCATTACAGATGGTTGTTAGCCACTATGTGGTTGCTGGAATTGAACTCAGGACCTTTGGAAGAGCAGGCAATGCTCTTAACCACTGAGCCATCTCTCCAGCCCCAAGAGCACTGGTTTTTCACACACTAATGTACTATGCATTGAAGGGGCAGTAGTGAACATAATTTCATACCATATAGGAATAGAATGAAGCAGTATTCCAAAGTTTAAACCAAGTGAAACTTAAACTCATAATTCATAACTCAGGGAAGTTCTAGACATAGTTTCGCCATGTAATCCTGGCTGTCCTGGAACTCACTATATAGATCAGGCTAGACTTGGTCTCTTATGAGCTAAGATTAAAGGCATGCACCACTACACCTGGTTCATAATTCATAATTATATATACACATGCACACAATAAATAGATATAATCAAAATTTTTAACTATAAAAACATCGAGCCGGGCGGTGGTGGCGCACGCCTTTAATCCCAGCACTCGGGAGGCAGAGGCAGGTGGATCTCTGTGAGTTCGAGACCAGCCTAGTCTACAAGAGCTAG
>NC_022028.1:35578923-35579926 GCF_000317375.1 Microtus ochrogaster | reverse complement strand
AACTTATGTGACTGAAAAGCCTAAAACATTTACTCTGAAACCCTGTCTCAAAAAAAGAAAAAAAAAAAAAAAAGAAAGAAAAGAAAAATAAATAAATAAATATGCATGCATACAAAACAATAGCATGGCAAAAGCAACAAGAAAGTACAGTATGTCTCCAACACATTGAACCTTGAAAACACACAATCAAAGAAATCAGTCACAATATGATTCCCTTTATTGAAAAGCAAACCAATGGAGATAGAAAGCCTAACGGCTGTTTAGACTTAGGAGTCCCAACTATGGGTGAAAGATGATGTCAAATTATGATGATGGCTACAGATCTAAAATCAGCTAAAAACCAATGAATTGGACCCTTCCATGGGCAAATTGTATGGTGTTCTAGTCATAACTCAATAAAGTTATTATTGAAAAACAACTGAATTGTGATTCATTGAAAGACACTTTGGGGCTGGAAAAACGGCTAACTCATTAAGAGCACTTGCTGCTCTTGCAAAGGACCCATCACCCACTTGGTGCCTTCCAGCTGTCTGTAACCCTCTCCCGGCCTGCAAGGGCACATATGCAGTGGACATACACATGCACAGGAAAACACTCGTACACACAAAGTTTCAAAAAGGCAGTGCTGTAGCCAGCAGAGCAGCCACGGTTATAACCCTAGTGCGTGGCTTCAAGGTCCTCAGCTGCACAACGAGGCCAGCTTGAGCTACAAAGGTTACCTAAAAACCAAAAAAGAAACGAGAGAAAGAGGTCCATGTATATTACCTGGACTGGCCCAAACTCCCAGGCTCGGTTCTCTGCCTTAACTTCTCAGGTAGATGTGATTGCAGGTATTTACCACTATGGAAATGTAGCAGAGGACGATCTTGGAATTCTGACCTCCTCCCGCCACCTCCCCAGTGCCACAATTAAAGGAATGTGCCACCACACATTTTTTAAATTTTATACATACAGCCGGGCGATGGTGGCCTTTAATCCCAGCACTCGGGAGGCAGAGGCAGGC
>NC_022028.1:35575383-35578706 GCF_000317375.1 Microtus ochrogaster | reverse complement strand
ACATAATAATAAATAAATAAATATTTTTTAAAAAATTTATACATACGAGTGTTTGTATGTGCACTACATGCAAGCCTGATTGCCTGCAGGGTCAGAAGGGCCTGTCAGATATCTGAACTGAAGGAACATGATCGTGAGCCATCGTGAGGGTCTGGGAACCAAACCCCGGTCTTCTGCAAGAACAGCCATTTGCTGATCACTGAGTTATCTCTCTAGCCTCAAATCTCAAGTCTTAAGTGTTCTTTACTAAGGCTTTAACTAAATATGATTAATAAAAGACATAAAATTGCATTTCTACTCAGAGTACTTAAATAGTAAATTTTATATACAATGGGCTGAATGACCATATATGAAACATAACTCTATCTTCATCATTAATTAATAACCATTTTCAGATAGTATCTTCTCATGTTGTCACTTAAAAACACTGATGACATAAACACAAACAGGATGCTGCCAAATTTCATTTAGCTCTGTTTTGCTTTGTTTTATTTTTGAGATGGAGTCTCACTACATAGATCACTCTGGTTTCCAACTCACAGAGATCTGCCTGCCTCTGCCCCTGCCTCTGAGCGCTGGGGTTTAAGATGTGCACCACCTGTCTAGCCCAATATGAATCATACCTGCATATGGAGCCATTCCTAATATAGTAGGCATCAGACCTCTGTAGAATCCAAGGAAACCACCTTCCTTTGAATGAAGAAAATGAGAAGATTATATCGTGTTCACTATGCTAAACATCCATATAAAAGCATATGATACAATAGAAACAACCCCAGGCCTCACCTGAAACACAAGTATGAACGCCTCAGGATTAGGGCTGCTGTGATCACTTACAACGTCCTCCCTCCCTCCTCCACTCTCTCTTTTTCCTCTGGTACTGGAGATCAATCCAGGACTTGTGCAGGGTAAGGAAGTGCTCTAGCACTAATCTACACCCCTGATCTAGCATCATTAATTCCAAATAAAGGAAAAGGTAGAAAGCCTTCAATACTTTCCTAAATATAAGAAGACATGCAGTCAATTCGGAAAGTGGGATGAAATACCTTGGCATAAATTGTCTTGAATGCATGAATGATCCCTGAATAGGTGTGCTCTCCTTTCACCTGGAAGGCTAGACGCACCCTAACGACATCAAGAGGGTAAGTACAGATGACCGCTGTCATGCCTGAAAAGAACAGAATCATACATGTAAAAAGTGTCCACACACACACACACATTTTCCCTATAGTAACATTCTCAGCATTATGGAAATGGTGAAACCTAATCAGAGAAAGGTAGTATTAAGGACTAAAGGATTAAATCAGGTAATAGCAATAGTTAAAAAATAAACAAAGGGGGGCTGGAGAGATGGCTCAGAGGTTAAGAGCATTGCCTGCTCTTCCAAAGGTCCTGAGTTCAATTCCCAGCAACCACATGGTGGCTCATAATCATTTGTAATGGAGTCTGGTGCCCTCTTCTGGCCTGCAGGCATCTACACAGACAGAATATTGCATACATAATAAATAAATATTTAAAAAAATAAACAAAGGTGAGTTAGGGGTTTTTGGTTAGTTGGTTTTTAGAGAGAGGATCTCACTCTGTAGCCTTAGCTGGCCTAGAACTCAGAGATCTGCCTATCTCTGCCCATGAGTACTAGGTGTGAAAGTGTGTGCTATCCATCCCCCTGGAAAGAGGCAGTTTTCCAAACATCATCTCAAGCACCTCTCATAGTGAAATCCCATTGTCAGCACCAAAGTGATGCAGAAAAACAACATGGGTTCAATTTTACTGGATGTGGGATTAGTAGTAAAAATGATTGTAAGACGGGCAGTGGTGACATGTGCTTTTAATCCCAGCACTCTGGAAGCAAAGGCAGGTGAATCTCTGAGTTTGAGACCAGCCTGGTCTACATAATGAGTTCCAGGACAGCCAGGGTTAAAAAGAGAAACCCTGTCTCAAAAACACCAAAAAAGACAAAGAATCCCCCCGACACACACACACACAAAGAAAAGATTGTAAAAATTGGTGGGTTGGGGTCAGCACAGCAGAAGCCCTCACCAGTACAGGGCCTGCTATGTATCTAGGAGACTGCTCTCTCTGTCTCTTTCTCTTTCTCTCTCTCTCTCTCTCTCTCTCTCTCTCTCTCTCTCTCTCTGGTTTTTCGAGACAGGGTTTCTTTGTAGCTTTGGAGCCTGTGCTGAAAATCACTCTGTAGATCTGGCTTTGAACTCAGAGATCCATGCCTGTCCCTTCTTTCTGAGTGTTAGGACTAAAGGTATATGCCACCACCACCTGGCTGTAGCAGACTTTCTTTTGGGCCACCAACCAGCTCACAAATCATGACACAGAGACTTATTATTGGTTATGGATACTCGGCCTTATCTTATGCTTGTCCCATTAGCTCTTATAACTTAATTTAAACTGTTTTTTTCATCTATGATTTGTCTCGAGGCTTTTTACCTTTCTTCAACCCCTGCAGCATTGGAAGGCATCCCATAGTGATACCAGAATCTTTGGGGAGAGAAGTTCTAAGGTTTCACAAAGCAGGGTCTATTCTACTTGTTGGTACCCAGTTTACAGGATTAACTTCAGAGCACAGCCACTACTTTGGTTTTAGAATTTAGATCACTGCGGAGGGCCATGCCAGAGGAGCAGTGAGTTGCTGCTCCCCAGAAGGTGTCAGCCCACGAGAAGGGAATCCTCTGATGGGCCAATTTCAATAGAAAAGGCACGGGACTGTAGACCCTGCACTGTCTTCTGCTTCTGCTGTGCCTTTACATGTTGGCTGTGACTTTTTCTCTGGTATCTAGCATGGCGTAAGAGGACGTGGGAGATCTCCACCGCCTGTGTGTAGTGTAAGAGGATGTGGGGAGATCTCCACCGCCTGTGTGTAGTGTATGGAAGAGGACGTGGGGAGATCTCCACCACCTGTAATGTAGTGTGCTTATCTCAAGGAAACATCCCGTTCTATCGGACATTTTTACCCTCCCTAAGCTGTGCTGTTCAATTTGATAATAATAATGATAGCTTACACAGAGTTTTGATGAATAAAAATAAATACAAGGATATGTTTCACAGGCTAGGCCTGTGAGTCTCACCTAAGGAGATGCATGGATTGTAGCTCAAGTAACGACTAACAACTGAGTCCCAGTAGCCCAAGTTTAAATTCTTTTAACATTAATGTCGGGAGATGTGTTCGCAGGTTTTGGAGTGCATCACAGCTGAAACAAACCTTTGAAAATAACAGAGTTAGCTGGGCGGTGGTGGCGCACGCCTGTAATCCCAGCACTCGGGAGGCAGAGGCAGGCGGATCTCTGTGAGTTCGAGGCCAGCCTGGTCTA
>NC_022028.1:35568644-35575268 GCF_000317375.1 Microtus ochrogaster | reverse complement strand
CACGCCTTTAATCCCAGCACTCGGGAGGCAGAGGCAGGCAGATCTCTGTGAGTTCGAGACCAGCCTGGTCTACAGAGCTAGTTCCAGGTCAGGCTCCAAAGCCACAGAGAAACCCTGTCTCGAAAAACCAAAAAAAAAAAAAAAAGCAGAGTTAGACTAAGTTGTTTTTGTTAAATAACTTTGAGGTGAAAAGCCTCAAAAGACAATCTAAAGTTTTAGAAAGGCACATAGTTGAAATGTTGGGAGCAGTGAACCCCCAGATCCTGAATTTCTTGTAAACAACTTGTTTTCCCCTGATCTGAGTGCCTACAGCTGCTCTGAGCACGAGACCCTCAAGAGTTCCTGATGGCAGGGAAGTAGTTTCTGATGGGTTTGGCTGGGGCATGGCTATCAGTTAAGAATCTCTATATAAGCGGTTCTGGTACACAATAAAGGGGGCATTCTCGGGGCATTCCTGTTTCTCTGTCTCTGTGTGTCTTTGTGTGTTTCACTCTCCAGCCCTTGCCCGGTTCACTAACAGTACGGTGGTGGCGCATAGAGCACAGAAGGGCGTGGTGCACCACAGCTGAATGCGGAACTCTTCAAAGTCAGGGAACAAGAACAAAGCAGACCAATTGTTACTCTCCTTTGCTAGGATTAGGCTGATGACCAAAGGTGATGGCTAATTCCTTATACCCATTTCTGTCCTCAATCTCCTGACGAAAAAACTATTAATGAATGGATATGCACCCTAAAGATTTAAGTAGAGTTGAATGATTATTCTTCATATAAAAAAGTTTAGGTTTGTGATTTTTTAAGATTCCTTACGAGATTACCTTTCAAGATAAGTAATAAAGTAATTGGCCCTTTTTTTTGTAACTGCAAAATGCAGCCTGCCAGTAAAAGACCTGACAAAAAATACCTTGCTTGCTACATGATTAATCTATAACCAGTTAGTTGCTTGAGTTTGAATGCATGTGGCTTCTTAGGCTGATTTGTTTTTTCACCTGAAATACATAAAATGTTTGATCATGTGAGGGAGATGAGAAACATGTGTTTACCCAAAATCATTCACCTGAAAAACAGAATGCAGCTGTTTTGACTCTTGTACTGCCTAGAAGATTCTGTGGGGGTATAAAAGCTGTAAACATGAGATAGGAGAGAGAATAAAGAAGGAAATCATCAAGAGAGTTTGTGAGTGCCTTTCTCCCTAACCCCCCTCAGATGAAAAGTTTAGCTTCACTGACTCCGTGGATTCCTGTCAAGGTTCTGTGCTGCTGGAGGTTGGTCCCCAGACAGTAGATCACTTTGTTATTAACTAAATAGAATAAAAAAATAGGAGGGGCTGGAGAGCTGGCTCAGTGGTTTAAGAGCACCAGCTGCTCCTACAGAGGTTCTGAGTTCAATTCCCAGCAACCACGTGGTGGCTCGCAGCCATCAGTAATGAGATCTGGTGCCTTCTTCTGACCCATAGGCATACATACAGGCAGAACACTGTATACACAATAAATAAATCTTTGAAAAAATATGAATAGCCAGCTGTGTATTGTGGCTGACACAAGCAACCCTGCATTCCAGCAGCTGAGACAAAAGAGTTACCACAGATCCCAGGCCAGCATGAGATACCTAGAAAATTCTAAGCAGCCTAGATTACAAAGTAAAGCAATCCCAGCACTCAGGAAGCAGAGCCAGGCGGATCTCTGAGTTTCAGGCCAGCCTGGTTTACAGAACAAATTCCAGGACAGTCAGAATTGTAGAGAAACTCTATCTCAAAAACATACAAACAAAAGGGTGGTCATAGAACATGCTAGTATTTGAGAGGTGGAGGCAGGGGATCAGGAACTAGGTCATCTCCATTTTCAGATACACAGTGAATTTGAGGCCAGCCTAGACTACAAGCCTGGCGTGGTGGCTTTAGTCCCAGCACTCAAGGAAGCAGGGGAACCTTTGAGTTTGTGGCCAGCCTGGTCTACCCTATGAAATTCTAGGGGGGCTGGAGAGATGGCTCAGTGGTTAAGAGCATTGCCTGCTCTTCCAAAGGTTCTGAGTTCAATTCCCAGCAACCACATGGTGGCTCACAACCATCTGTAATGAGGTCTGGTGCCATCTTCTGGCCTGCAGACATGCATACAGATAGACTATTGTATACATAAAAAATAAATAAAAAAGATTTATAAAAAAAAAAAAGAAATTCTAGGTCCATCAAAATAAGAGGAAATCAAAAGGGGGCAAGAGGGCAGGGAGAGGCTCAGAAGGACAAAGAACCTGCAGCAGCACAAAGCTGCCGTCTGAGTTGGCATGAAAGCATGGTAGGAGAACCAACTTCCAAAGTAGTCTGGACCTTCACATGTGTACTCATGAGTGCACGCACCCACGAACACACACCCCCAAATGTTAAATAACAAAAAATAAAGGACCAGTGAGATAGTTCAACAGGTAAAGGCATTTACCAACAAGCCTGCTAACCCGAGCCCAATCTCCAGGAAAAAGAAACAAAGCAATTCCTAAACGCTCTCCTCTGATCCATAAACACACAAACACAACACACACACACACACACACACACACACACCACATACACATATAATTTTAAATTTTGTAAGGCAGGAAAAATACCTTTTTGCTTTGTGTTTATTTTTTGCATTTTGTTTTCTTTGGTTTGGTTTGTTTGTTTTACTTCTCAAGAGAGGGTTTCTCTGTGTAGCCCTGGCTGACCAGGTTGGCCTCGAACTCAGAGATCTGCCTGCCTCTGCCTCCTAAATGCTGGAATTAACAGTGTATACCGCCACTGCCCAGTTATTTTTTGCTTTTTTGACAGTATTTTGCTATATAATCCAGGCTGGTGACCAAGTTTCAGTGATCCTCATGTCTCAGCCTTCAGAATGCTAGGATTCTAGGCACACACCACTGTGTTGGCAAAACCTCTTGCCTGGGGAACTTCAATAGTAAGCTCTCAATGGTTTTTTGTTTGTTTGTTTTTGTTTTGTATTTTTTTTAATACAGGGTCCCTCTATTATATAGCTCTGGCTGTTCTGGAACTCTGAAATGTAGACCAGGCTGGCCTCAAAATTAGAGATCTGCCTGCCTCTGACTCCCAAATTCTGGCATTTACAATGTGTGCCCCACACCTGACATCTCAGTTCCCCGTGAACATACGATTTCAATGCACTAATGGGACCTCTTCACCTTCCAGGGGGGAATGAGGCTCAGCCCAGCTGAAATGTGCTTCTGGTTGTTGTGGGCAGGAAAACTCTTCTTTTCCTCTTGAATCAAGAAATTGAGAACTGCCGGGCGGTGGTGGCGCACGCCTTTAATCCCAGCACTCGGGAGGCAGAGGCAGGCGGATCTCTGTGAGTTCGAGACCAGCCTGGTCTACAAGAGCTAGTTCCAGGACAGGCTCCAAAACCACAGAGAAACCCTGTCTCGAAAAACCAAAAAAAAGGGCTGGAGAGATGGCTCAGTGGTTAAGAGCATTGCCTGCTCTTCCAAAGGTCCTGAGTTCAATTCCCAGCAACCACATGGTGGCTCACAACCATCTGTAATGAGGTCTGGTGCCCTCTTCTGGCCTTCAGGCATACACGCAGAAAGAATATTGTATACATAATAAATAAATAAATAAGTTTAAAAAATTAAATTATAAAAAAAAAAAAGAAATTGAGAACTAAACATGTCATCTAAAGCAAGTAAGGCTTCCCTCTCTACATGCTCAAACATAAGAAAAACTAACAACTGTATTGTGCTATTATTTTTCTTTCTCTCTCAATCGGTATTTGGAGACAAGGTCTCACTCTGTAGCCTAGGTTGGCCACTAGCTCTTGGCACTCCACCTGCCTCTGCCCCGAATCACAGTGCTGGAATCACCGGCATGAGCCAACACACCATGCACCACTTTCTCATTCACTCTCTCCCTCTTCTTTCCTCTTTTGAGACAGGGTCATGCTCTGTAGCCTCGGTTACCTCAGATTCTCTGTGCAGCCCCAGCAGGCAGGGGACTCAGGTCCTCCTGCCTACACTTTCACAGTACTGGACAATGATGGCATTAGTCTACTGGAAAGAGCTTGAGGAACTCAGCATTATCTTCTCGACCTAGTCAGCATACTCCCTGCATGCACAAACCAAAAAGATCTGGGGGTACACGCCTCTGGTCCCAGCACACAGGAGGCTGAGGCAGAATTATGAGTGTCCAGGAGGAGACTGGGGTGGGGTGATGACTCGGTGGGTGAAGGTACTATCTGCCAAGTCTGACAACCTGAGACAGGAAAAGAGAGTCTACTCCAGCAAGCTAACCTCCTGACCTCTGGTTTCCTGCCTCCCAATGTGATAGCTCTCACACATACATTCTCATAACACTGGGATGTCATTATTCCCAAGTCCCTCACCGGATGCCACACATATGGAGCCACACGTTCTTCAGCTTCCAGCATACGGAAGTGTGAGCTAAATAAATCTCTTGTGTTTCTAAAGCACTCAGCCTCCAGAATTCTGCCACAGTAACAAAGAAGAGCACTATACTGCATTAGAGATACAGAAACTAAGCCACAAAGCGAATGACATTCTTAGATGCTGTAAGGAGTCCAGTTCTATAGTGTGTCGGGGGTAGAAGATGGCGGCTTTGATCTTGAGTTGTAGGAAACCACACAGATTTGTGGATAGCTGGGAGCAAGAAGAGCTGACAGCTGAAACTCTGTTGGGCATTGTAGACACATCTTTAACCCCATACTAGGAAGAGGAAGGTCCATCTCTGTGTGTGTGAGGCCAGCCAGGGCTACAGGAAAACCCTATCTCAAAAAGCCACCGAGAGAGAGAGAGAGAGAGAGAGAGAGAGAGAGAGAGAGAGAGAGAGAGAGAGAGGAAAAAGAAAGAAAAAACTCTCTCTAACAGTCCAGGGCCACAGGAGCCATCATTATTAAAATAAAACAAACTGTGTGCGGTGTGGTACCTTCTGAACTGTATTTTCACACAGAAAACAGCTCTCTGACTGGAATCACAGCTCAGGGATGAGTACTTGCCTGGAATGTTCGCAGTCTCGGTAGAGAGCAGAGGTCTGTGTCTGAGGCCAGGAGGCCACTTTAATCCCAACACTAAGGCGAACTCACAGAGATCCACCTGCCTCTGCCTCCCAAGTGCTGAGATTAAAGGTGTGTGCCACCACTGCCTGGCACCTTTTGTGTTTTTAAGACATGGTCTCATGTTGCCCAGGCTGGGCTCAAAATTACTATTAATTAATTAATTAATCAAGGATGCCCTTGAACTTCTGATCCTCCTGTCTCTACCTCCCATTGTTGGGATGACAGGAAATCACAACCTTGTCTGGTTTAAGGGACACTGTGAATTAAACCCAGGGGATCCTGCATGCTAGGCAAGCCCTCTACAAACTGAGGTCTTCTCAGCCCCACAATCTCTTTTCTGTTCCCTAGAAGCAGCATGCACAGGAGAGACAATATGGGAACACAGCTGTGGATTCCACTTTAACAAATCGGTAAGTTACAGCGGTCTTGAGTGATTCACCCATGGCCAAAGGGCGGATGAGTAACTGCGGTCAGCCTGGCTCCCAGGAAGTGTGCTGTCTGCTCAGCCACCCAGAACCGCAGGCAAGAAAAGACCATGACTTCACATCTAGGTTCTAGCAATTCCCTTCTTTTTCTGTCACCTTTATCTTGTCATTCTTAGTTCCGTGGGAACTGACAGAGGCAAGAAGACCTTCCTCAAGCACATGACCTTGACTCTCAGCCCGTGGCTCTTCGTTTGTTCAGTGTGTGCGGAACTATAATTGTAGGATGGGGGGATGGGCTCCACCAAGGTTTAAAATAAGATGCACTGAAACAATCTTTTCAAAAATCCACTTTTTACTTTTTTTTTTTTTTTTTTTTTTTTTTGGTTTTTCGAGACAGGGTTTCTCTGTAGCTTTGGAGCCTGTCCTGGAATTCCCTTGGTAGACCAGGCTGGCCTCGAACTCACAGAGATCCGCCTGCCTCTGCCTCCCAAGTGCTGGGATTACAGGCGTGCGCCACCACTGCCCGGCTCTCCACTTTTTACTTTGAAAAATATAAAATTCATATTGTTACATTTGAAATGACTAAAGGTAAACAAATATAATAGATTACTAAATATAAATTAACCAGGACATTAATTCATATTTAAATAATAGGAACATTCGATTCCCAGTCAGGGTTCCAAAACATACATACATACATACATACATACATACATACATACATACATACATAAATAAATAAATGGAACAAAATATAAGCTGTAATTAATTAAACAGGGGACAACAGAATCATCAGACAGCCATAGACTAAGTAGTCTTCCGTTACCTAAACATTAAATGTTTTTTGCTTTTTCAAGACAGGGCTTCTCTGTGTTTCTGTGTAGTCCTGGCTGTCCTAGAACTCACTCTGTAGACCAGGCTGGCCTCAAACTCAGAGATCCACCTGCCTTTGTCTTCCAAGTGCTGGGATTAAAGGAGTACATACACCACCACTGCTTGGCTAAAATAAATATTTTTTAAGTAAAGATTAATTTTTCTTATTTTTAATTGAGTGTCTGTTGTGCTTTCCTGTCCCTTTAAGGGACAAGCCATGCCCATTCCCCTCCCCATCCGCTGAGGCAGGCTGATCTTCAGCTTCCGGCCTGAGCTCG
>NC_022028.1:35564111-35568462 GCF_000317375.1 Microtus ochrogaster | reverse complement strand
TCCTCCTCCATAACCCCCTGAATAAACATTCAACCTCACCCTACATGTCGTGTCTATCCATGTTTCTGTCTTCTGCCTACCCGCCATGTGTCTCCCTGCCTGGAACCAGCCATTGCTCGGGGACCAGCAGCCGTCTCTGCCTGGGGCCCACTGTCTGCTGCCACATGGCCCGCCACCACCACCACCGCTCGGGCCGCTGCTCTGGGACCAGCAGCCATTTCTGCCTGGGACTGGCTGCTCCCAGAGCCTGCTGCCTGCCACCACATGGCCTGCCGCCACCATTTGGGACCTACAGCATTTCTGCTGCCTACTGCAGCTGGGGATCTTGCAGCATTTTTAAAAAGAACAACAGTGTCTGTCTGTCTGCCTGTATGTGGGTATGTGCAAGAGAGTGCAGATGCCCATGGAGGTCAGAGGCATCAGATCCTTATGGAGCTAGGTCACCAGAAACTGTGAACCACCTGAAGTGAAAGCTAGGAACCAACCTAACTCTGGTCCTCTGCGAGAGCAAAAATGGGGCTGGAGAGACGGTGTGGTAGTTAAGAGTACATACTACTCCTCCAGAAGACCTCAGTTCAGTTCCCAGCAAACATGTGGGGCAGCCCATACAGCCAATAACTCCAGCTCCAAAGGATCCAGCATCCTCTTCTGGCTTCCATGGGCAGGTGTACACACACACACACACACACAAATAAAAATAAATATTTAAGGGGCTGGGGAGATGGTTCAGTAGTTAAGAGCACTGGCAGCTCTTCCAGAGGACACAGGTTCAATTCCCAGCACCCACATGGCAACTCACAACTGTCTGTAACTCCAGTTCAGGGGATTGAAACCTTCATATAGACATACATTCAGGCAAAACACCAATGCTCATAGAATAGAAATAAATAAAATTTAAAAATAAATAAATATTTAAATACAGACCAGCCAGGATTACATAGTGAGACTGTATGTCAAAAAAAAGGAATAAATATATTGGAATAAATCTACTTTTTAAAAGAGGAGCAAGTACTCCTAATTGCTTAGTTATCTCTCTAACCACCAAAATTAAGCACTTTAAAACAAAGAAAACTTACTTACCAAATATAAATTACACCTATTTATCTTACCTGCCATGGATCCAGCCATTAATCTGTGTACATGACCAGAAACTCCCAGCTTTGTAGTAATGAACTAGAAACCAAAAACACTGAATTAAATGAGATTCTATTTTATGTGTTGAAGTTAGAAGAGCCAAAGAGATGGCTCAGAGGTCAAGAGCATTTGCTGCTCTCGCAGACAACTTGGATTCTCTTCCCACTACCCACAAGGTGGCTCATAACTGACCATAACTGCAGTCCCAGGGAATACAGCACCCTCTTCTGGCTACTATAGGCACCAGACATTTACAGTACACACACACACACACACACACACACACACACACACACACACACACGAAGACAAAACACTTGGACACATGAAATAAAAATTTTTTTTTAATTTTCTGAAAATCAGTTTTAGTTGGGTGGTGGTGGCACACCCTTTAATCCCAGCACTCAGGAAGCAGAGGCAGGCAGAACTTCTGTAAGTTTTAGTGTGTGTGTGTGTGTGTGTGTGTGTGTGTGTGTGTGTGTGTATGATTGTGCACATTCATGGACTTTAGGGGAAAACTGGAAGGAGTCAGCTATCCACTAAGTGGATCCTGGGACTGAATTTAGGTTGCTAGGCAAAAGCTACCCTTACCCCCTGAGCCACTGCACTCACCCTACATATACCTTTTTGAGAGATGCTTTTGAGTTGGGCATGGTGGTACACACTTACAATTCCAGCACTTGAGAGATAGAGGAGGGAAGACCAGGAGTTCAGAGCCAACGCTGACTACACAGTAAATTCCAGGCCCCTCTCAAAACAAACGGGAAATGAGAAGATGCTCAGCTGGGAAGTGATTGCACACAAGCGTAAAAGCCTGCACTTGATTCTCCACACCCAGGCTTTACCAGCAGCAGCAGGCACAAGGTCCTAGCCGCAATCCCTAACACTAGACAAAATTCCAATGCAGAGCACAGTGACAGACCGTGGAATCCCTGGATGTGGGCGGCAGAAGCAAATGACCATCAAACCCAGCCTGTGTTTTACATGAAGATACTGTTTCAAAACAATGAAGGATATAAGGCCTACAAGATGGCTCACCAGTAAAGGCATTTGCCACCAAGCCTGATAACCTGAGTCCAAACCATGGGACCCGCATGACTGAAGGACTTCCATGCATGTTCTCTGACTTGCATGTGTACACACACACACACACACACACACACACACACACACACACACAAATGAAAACAAATGTCTGATATTAAACATAATATTTAAAGAGATGAAATAGAAGAACCCAACTACCGTTTTGTAATGCTCAAAGGCCATGAACTGGATTGCACCATAGGGAAAGATTCGAATCATCATCGCACCGTTTCCTTTATACAGTCCAAGGTATCCTTCTTTCTGGGGAACGGCGCGCAGTGTAGAGAGTACCCCTATTCATGGAAAGAGGTTAGAGGAAAAACACTATTAAAGTCTGGAAAACTATAACTTCGAGCCTGGCACGTGGCTCACATCTGTAAGCTTTCTTAACTGTTTTTGTTTTGTTCTCCTTTTTCTGTTAGTGTGTACGTGTTTGCCATTGTGTTTGTGCTCGAGAAGGTGTACACACTGGTGTGTTGATGTCACAGTGCATGTGTGGAGATCAGAAGACAACTCTGAGGAGCCAGTTCCCTCCTTCCATATTTATATGGGCTCTGGGGATCAAACTTGAGTCAATAGGCTTAAACAATAAGCATCTGACCCACTACACTCTCGTGCCGACCCTCATTTTTTTTTGTTGTTGTTGTTGTGTGTGGTTATCTGTGTGTGTGTTGTTTTATGATGGGGTCTCACTATATAGCTCCAGCTGGCCTGCAGTTCACAGAGATCTGCCTGCCTCTGCCTTCTGAATATAGGATTAAAGACACATGCCACCAGCTGGACCCTGTTTCGTCCTTTTTCCTAACTGTAACCTCAACATAAGCATACTCAAGGCCAACCTGAAGAACAGTATGTCTCAATGCTCTCTCCTCCAATAAACATATCTAAATTCAAATTTTCATAGAAAACACAGACAGACATTACTAAACCATCACTCATAATGAAATTCTGAGGAATTATATAATTTCATGAGTGTTTTGCTTTTTTTTTTTTTTTTTTTTGATTTTTTGAGACAGGGTTTCTTCATAGCTTTTGGTTCCTGTCCTGGAACTAGCTCTTGTAGTCCAGGCTGGCCTCGAACTCACAGAGATCCACCTGCCTCTGCCTCCCGAGTGCTGGGATTAAAGGCGCGCACCACCACCACCCAGTTTTGCTTTGTTTTCTTAGAGAGTCTCCTATAACCCAGGCTGACCCCAAACACACTACACAGCCAGGAATGACCTTGAGTCCTGATCCTCCTGCCTCCACCTCTCAAGTGCTGGAATTATTAGTGTGTACCATCAGGCCTGACCACAAGTGGTAATTTATTTATTTTTAACAGTTTATTATTTTTTTGTTTCTAAGAGACCGATGATGAAGCTTTTTTTAAAATGTGCATTGGTGTGTTGCCTGTGTATATGTCTGTGTGAAGGTGTCAGAACCCCTGGAACTCGAGTTACAAACAGTTGTGAGCTGCCATGTGGGTGCTGGGAATTGAACCTGGGTCCTCTGGATGATCAGCCAATGCTCTTAACTGTTGAATTATCTCTCCAGCTCCAATTTCTTTATTTTATTTCATGTATACAACTGTTTTGTCTACATGTCTGTATGCATTACATGAGCAACAGGTGCCCATAAAGCTCAAAAGAGGGTATTAGATCCCCTGGAACTGGAGCCATAAATGACCATTAGCACCACTGTGTGGGTGCTGAGAACTGAACCCAGGTCTCTACAAGAACAAAAAGTGCTTCCAACCTTTGAGCCATTTCTCCAGCCCACAACAGAAACGGTAATTTCTATATCATAGTTAAACTGCATCATTTATCTAAGTCATATAAATAAGCGTTACTAACATAAAATATAAGGTTTACCACTGAGATGGACATGGTGGCACACACCTGTAATTCCAGTACTGGAAAGGCAGAAGCAGGTGGATCTCTGTGAGTTCAAGGCCAGCATGATCTACATAGTGAGTTTCAGAACAGGGCTATGTAAAATGACCCTGTAATAAAAATAGATAGATAGGCCGGGCGGTGGTGGCGCACACCTGTAATCCCAGCACTCAGGTGGCAGAGGCAGGCGGATCTCTGTGAGTTCGAGGCCAGCCTGGTCTACAAAGGGAGTTCCAGGACAGGCTTCAAAGCTACAGAGA
>NC_022028.1:35560600-35564011 GCF_000317375.1 Microtus ochrogaster | reverse complement strand
CCTGTCTTGAAAAACCAAAAAAAAAAAAAAAATAGATAGATAGATAGATAGATAGATAGATAGATAGATAGATAGATAGATGGAAGGAAAGAATAAACCAACAAAAAAACAACCCTTACCACTACAAGTACAGCTATAAATCTTAAAAAAATTATATTCAAAGTCATAGAAAATTATATTGAATGAGCCAGAACCACCTAACAAGATTAGCAACAGTAATAAATGTATCTGAGAGATTCAAATGTTGCACTGAGGATTGTAAGGATCCATCTGAAACGATGAGAGAAGGCTCCTCAGGCTGGCCTAACACAAGTTTATTTCCATAAGGAAATAACAAACAAGGAAGGAACAGGAACAGGCATCTCTGGGTACTCAGTAGTGTGGCAGAGCTGAGTGGCAGAGCTCTTGTTTAACTTGTGTGAGGCAACAGGTTCAATAATCAGTACCAAACACAAAACTTTAAAAAGTCAGCCAGAAAAAAAAAAAAAGTCAGCCAGAAGGAAGTGGCACATGCTTTTAGTCCCAGCACTCAGGAGGTAGAGGCAGGTGGACCTCTGAGTTCAAGGCCAGTCTGGTCTACAGAGTTGCAGTCCGGACAGCCAGGGCCAAACAGTAAAACCCTGTTTTGAAAAACCAAAACCAAACCAAAACAAAACAAAACAAAAAAAGTCTTGCAACAGCTTAATGCGAGAGTGCTGTTTGCTTCGGGAATATCGACAAACAAAGGGCTTCGCTCTGCCCCACCTGTGGGTATCTTTAGATTCCAGCAACATGAATCACTAACCCATTATCAGTATCCACTGGGGCATGTGCCAAGATGCCCAGTGGATAGTTGAAACGTCACATAATATCAAACCCCAGGAACATTATGTTTTCCTGTACAAACATACTTATGATAAACTTTAATCTGTGAATAGCTGTGCATGGTGGTTCGCTCCAGTGACATCCGCACAGAGAAGACTGAGACAGAAGGACTGACATGAAACAGGCCAACCTCTGCTACAGAGTGAATCCTAGGCTAGCCTAGGCTTCAGTGAGATCTTATATTAAAAAAAATTAATTAAGTAAAATAGATAAAAGAAAACCAGTTATGGGGACACAAGCCTATACTCTAGTATTTGGGTGGCTGAGACGCGAGACCAAGGTCTCCTACGAACTACATAGGTACAGAACAGACAGAGCTGCATTGGGAGACATGGTCTAAAAAGGGGTAGCGAAGCCGGGCGGTGGTGGCGCACGCCTGTAATCCCAGCACTTGGGAGGCAGAGACAGGCGGATCTCTGTGAGTTCGAGACCAGCCTGGTCTACCAAGGGAGTTCCAGGACAGGCTCCAAAGCCACAGAGAAACCCTGTCTCGAAAAACCAAAAAAAAAAAAAGAGGGGTAGCGAGTAGTCCCTTTAAAGCTTGTCCCAGGCATCAACTCTCTTATTCCTCTCTCTACAAGAAAACAGGTAGGCAATGCTTCACTCCTTTCCATCTTTAGCATCTCTCCTACCTAGCTTTTACGTCAACTTGACATAAGCTAGAGTCGTTGAGGGAGAGAACCTCAGTTGAGGAAATGCCTCCATAAAATAGGGCTGTAGGCAAGTCTATAGTGCATGTTCTTAATCAGTGATTGATGGAGGAGGGCCATCCCTGGGCAGATGGTCCTTGGTTCTATAAGAAAGTAGACTGAAGCCAGGTGATGGTGACGGCACACGCCTTTAATCCCAGCACTGGGGAGGCAGAGGTAGGCAGATCTCTGTGAGTTCGAGGCCAGCCTTGTCTACAAAGTAAGTTCCAGAACAGACTCCAAAGCTACACAGAGAAACCCTGCTTTGAAAAACAATAACTAACTAAATAAATAAATATATAAAGTAAAAGAAAAAGTAGAGGACAGGCTCCAAAGCCACAGAGAAACTCTGTCTCGAAAAACCAAAAAAAAAAAAAAAAAAAAAAAAAAGTAGACTGAACAAGCTATAAGGAGCAAGCCAGTAAGCAGCGCTCCTCCACAGCCCCTGCATCAGCTCCTGCCTACAGTTTCCTGCCCTGTTTTGAGTTCCTGACTTCCTTCAATGAAGAACTGTAATATAGAGGAGTAAGTCAAATTAAACCCTTTCCTCCCCAACTTGTTTTTGGTCATGGTGCTTCATCCCAGCACTAGAAACCCACAATAGGACAGCATCTGTAACTCACCTAAATGTTTGTAATGGTGGTTGTGAGCTTGTAATAAAACCTTTACTCGATCCAAAGGAGCAACTGTGGTTTTGGCACAGCACCCAGCAATACCTAAAAGAAAATAGAAAGGTCAGAAAGAATCTGGATACATTCTCTTCCTAAAGGGAAATCATCACAGGTCTAGTGAGTAGCCCAACTATAGTTCAGTTTGGTTCCCATAATGAGAAGTGCTTGGTAATAGGGTTATGCAGATGACTGACCCCCAATCCCTGCGACCTAAAAGCAAGTTTTAAGAGTCTACAGCAATGCAATACCCAATGTCTGATGAGCAGAGGGCAAGATACCCAACCAGAAAGTTCTTGGCCGGGCGGTGGCACACGCTTTTAATCCCAGCACTCGGGAGGCAGAGGCAGGCGGATCTCTGTGAGTTCGAGGCCATTCTGGTATATGGAGTGAGGGAGCGAGTTCCAGGACAGGCTCCAAAGCCACAGAGAAACCCTGTATTGAAAAAAAAAAAGAAAAAAGAAAGAAAAAAAAAAGAAACTGATTTCTTCTAGAAATATATTCTTCATTAGAACAGCAAAACAACCTTTGCCCATGAAATTAATCATCCATTTACAATGCAGCAAGTATGCATTTGGTGCCCATACTGTTCCACCGGCACATGGTAGGCATGGAAGCAGAGACGTGCCTACAGGAAGGTCACTTAGATCCCTGAGAGGTCAGCCCACCAATAAGGATGGTTTTTAAATGATCAAATGGATGACATGGTGACATAAACCAGCCTTTGGGAAGTTGTGACAGAGGATTGCTGTGAGAAAAAAAAAAAAGAAACAGGGCATAGCCCATGCCTTTAATCCCAGCATTTGGGAGGCAGAGTCAAGTAGGTTATCTGTGAGTTGGATGCCAGCCTGGTTTATATAGTGAGTTCCAGGACACCTATAGCTACATAGAGAGACCCTGTCTCAAGGAAAAAAGAAAAGAAAGCCGGATGGCAGTGGCACACACTTTTAAACCCAGCACTCGGGAGGCAGAGGCAGGTGAATCTCTCTGAGTTGGAGGCCAGCCTGGTCGACAAAACAAGTTCTAGGACAACAAGAGGTACACGGAGAAATTCTGTCTTAGAAAAAGGAAAAAGAAGGAAAGAAATGAAGAAAAGCAAAAAAAAAAAAAAAAAAACTTAGGAGCTTGAGAGATAATCCAGCAGTTAAGAGCACTGCTTACTCTTCCAGAGGACCTGAATTAGATTACTG
>NC_022028.1:35555197-35560267 GCF_000317375.1 Microtus ochrogaster | reverse complement strand
GAGTTTGAGACTAGCCTGGTCTACAAGAGCTAGTTCCAGGACAGGCTCCAAAACCACAGAGAAACCCTGTCTCGAAAAACCAAAAAAGAAAAAAAAAGACATAAATATAGGCAAAACACCCATACACATAAAATAAAAATAAAGGAAAAACTGTTTAACTTAAGCACATACAAAATATTCTGAAGACTTTCCTACCAGAGTAAGGCATGGGTTCACACCTATAATACCAACACTGGAAAGGCAGACGCAGAATATCTGCCTCGGGTCATATCAACTTTGAAGCCAGCCTAGACTGCATGAGACCCTGTTTCAAAACACTACCACCACTACCACCACCACTACTGCACAAACATGAGAACCCGAGTCTAGGCCTGAGTCCAGATCGTAGGTACCCATCTAAAACCTGGGCATGGTGGCATCTGACTGTAACCCCAGCACTGGCAGGCTGGAGCAGGCAGATCTCTAGAGCCCTCTGATCAACTACCCTAACTAATCAGAGAGCTCTAGGGAAAGACTGCTTCAAAAACTAAGGTGGATGGCCAGTCACTGGAGTTGGACTTTTCTTTGAGCTTCCAACCAGCTCCCAAATAAAGACAGAGACTTATTATTAATTATGAATGCTTAGCCTTAACTTAGGCTTGTCACACACACATACACACAGAGAGATAAGTGTAATTTTTAAATAAATAAAAGGAATCTTTGCCCCCCCCCCACACACACACAAAGTACTGGTCATGGTAGCACATGGCCTATAAACGCAGGACTAGGCCAAGGCAGCAGAACTGGGAGAATCAGGAGTTTAAAGCCAGCCTCGGTCAACCAGTTCCTTTCTTTCCGTGGATCTGGTACGCAAGAGCCGCCAAGTATAACCTCCTTGGTCGTCTATGCAGCCTGCTGGATGTCCGGGTTCCCCTTAGAGATCTTCGGAACAGTTTTCTGATGGGTGTTTAGATCTCTGATCTCAATACTGACCCCAACCTAGAACCCAGAAAAATAAACAGGGTACTTTTGGGAAGCCCTAGCACAGTGTGGCCAGGGTTCATATAGCAGTTTGAACGAGAACGGCGCCCATAGTCTCATATGCTTGAAAACTTAGTCCTAAGTTGGTGGAACTGTTTGGGAAGGCTCAGGAAGCATGGCCTTGTTGAAGGATGTGGGTCACTGGGGGTACAGGCTTTGAAGTTTCAAAAGACTCCCACCATTGCCAGTGTGACTTTCTATGCCTCCTGTTTAAAGATCAGAATGTAAGCTCTCAGCTGTTGCTGAAGTTATGCCTTTGCTCTGCCATCGTGGACTCTGAAACCAAAGCCCAACTAAACACTTTTTTTTTTTGAGATGGGGTCTCACTGTGTATTCCTGGCTGTCCTGGAATTTGATCTGTAGACTAGGTGTGCCTTGAATTCACAGATATCAACCTGCCACCTTCCTAAAGCACTGGGATTAAAGGAGTGTGCTACCAGGCCCAGACAACAGATCTTTCTTTTGTCCTCTGATACACACACACACACACACACACACACACACACACATACGCCAAAGTGGGCACCTAACTGGAACTCAGGTGTTCCAGTATGAATAAAGATTTGTCATTGTTTTGGTTTGGTTTGTGTTTTGAGACAGGCCGGCCTCAAACTTACATAGATCCACCTGCCTCTGCCTCCTGAATGCCAGAGATAAGAGATGCTTTTTCAATCTGCAGGAGAAAAAAATTACATTCTCAATACCACTGCAAGCTATGGATACAATCTTTCCACAAGTCCTCATGATGCGGGGTTTGTTAAATTGTCATTCGTAAATAATTAGGTGATGACCACTCAAACAATCAGTCATTGTGGGAAAGAGGAGGTAAAAGACAGCAACATCTGCACACAGGAAGGGAGAGGAAATCTGAGACCCGGAAACTTTCTGGTCTTGCGGCCACAGAGTACTTCTTTTCAAGCAATTGCATGCAGCTTGTTTACCACAGTTCCCGGAACCGGTTTTGGTTGTAGGCAGTTTTGCACAATACCCCTAGTCATTTTTGTTTTGTTTTTGAGACATGGTATCACTAGGCATTCCTAGCTTGCCTGGAACTTGCTATGTAGACCAGCAACCTCCAACTCAAGATCTGCTTGTCTCTGCCTCCCTGAAGTCAGATTCAAGGCACGTGCCACCACGGCCACCTCATGTCCTAGTCTATTTTTAAAAGCTGGTCTCCAGAGATGGACAGTGGTGGCACACGCCTGTCATTCCAGCACTTGGGAGGTAGAGGCAGGAGAATCAGGAGTTCAAACCCAGCTTCAAATACATAAGGAGACGGTGGGTGCTACATGAAATAGTTTCATATTCTCAACCTCACCCCCTCCTCTCTCTGTCACACACACACACACACCACGTGTAAAGGGAGCACGAGCGCAAGCTGGCCTCCACCCACCTCCCCAAGATTTGTTTTCCTTTTAAGCAAACAGCAAAACTCAAGCCTACACTGCCAGTCAGATTATCTGTAACAGAAAGAGGCGCCTGCCCATCATGTCCCACCTAAAGGATCCTTTTCTTTTCAACCATAGGGAACAGGTCCTTGGGTCAGTCCGTCCACGTCCCTAGGGGCCGGTGGAGGATCAGACGAGTCAGCAGCGGCTGAGATCACTGCCCGGCTGCGCTCTGCAGCGGAAGTCCCGAGCTGTCACCGCGGCCGCCGGCTCTGACTCGCCGGTGGCCCGACTTCTCCAACCCATCCCCCGGGTCCTGGCGGCGGACACCTACCTCCGGCCAGGAAGGAACGCAGCCAGTAGAAGTCTCGGCGCGACGCCGCGCCACCACTCCCCGCCGCCTGCGGCACCGCGGGTGCAGGGTCGGCCGCCGCCAGGGCCGCCGCCGCCGCCGCCATGGGGACCTGCGCCACGTCCCAAGCCTCCGCTGCCAACTTACAAAACCCTGGGCAGCACCATGGCTGGAGCCGGCTCTGACAGGAGCCCGTCCGCCGGGCGGGCGGGGCCAGATGATGCCCACGGCGCGGCGGCGCGGAATGATGACGCACAGCAGCTGGGTCCCGGCCAAGGGGGGGGTCGGAGGATTAGGGCGGAAGTGGGCGTTGCCCAAGGGGGGGGTTGGGCACACTCAGGGTCCCTGGTGCCCTAGCGGAAGGTTCACGGAAAGCTGACCTTCTGAGCTCGCCACCTCTGTAGCCAGACAAGGTGGTTCATGCCTGCGGTCTCAACACTCCCAAGCCTGATGCAGGAGAATGAAAATCAGTGTCACTTTGAGCTACATAGTGAGACCCTATCCCCGCTCAGTCAATCCCAGCACCCAGGATTCGGAATCAGGAGGATCACCTCCCTCCAGATCAAGGCCAGCCTAGGCATCAAAGTTCCAGACTCTCCAGGGCTGCTGAGAGAGACTATGTCTCAAAAGAAAAAGCTGGGCCAGCAAGATGGCTCAACGGGTGGAGACACTTGGCGCTAGTCTAGGCTACCTGAGTTATCTCCAGTTTAGTTGATGGAAAGAAACAATTGATTCCCACAAGATGTTCTCTGTCTTCCAATGTTGAGGGCCGGAGAGATGGATCAGCGGTTAAGAACACACCCTAGGACTCCCTCTGACCTCCATAAAATGTACGTTTTCTAGAACCTAACCACCGGTTCCTGGTTCTTTTCAAGAATCTCTGAACTTACTCCTATCTCCCACCAAATCAGCCCTGCCTTGGCAGAGCTCCTCATTCAAGTATTCCCAGTAAACTTCCACCCCACCCATAACTCTGCTGACTATATATTGTATATGTGTATGAACACACACACACATATACACACATGGTGCCCCAAGCTTTAACACAAACAGCTCAACCTTATTGGGCTTTCTGATCCACTCCCATCTTCCACCAATCATATCCCACACCATCTCACACACAAACAACAAATCCTTAGGAACATGCTGGTGTCTTCTCCTTTAACTCACTGTATTTATAAATGCTCCACTCTTCTCTTTTACCCCCCTCTCCCTTCCTTTCTCTGTCCCTGCATTCCTAAGGCCCCGCTATGTAGACTTGGTTTATTTGGAGGTTCTAGCAGGGTGGTACAGCTATTCCTACACTCTTCATCAAAATCAAAGATTTATCCTCTATTTGGGGAACATCATCCTCTTTTTTTTATATTTATTTATTATGGATACAATATTCTGTCAGTGTGTATGCCTGCAGGCCAGAAGAGGGCACCAGACCTCATTACAGATGAGTTGTGAGCCACCATGCGGTTGCAGGGAATTGAACTCAGGACCTTTGGAAGAGCAGGCAACGCTCTTAACCGCTGAGCCATCTCTCCAGCCCCATCCTCTTTGACCAAATATGCAGCTTTAGAAGGGATGTCCATCGAGTGAGAAGAGGGAAGGAGACACCCACGTAGCCAACCAGATCAATTTGGTGATCAGTGGGGGCAAAGGTGCAGGCAGAACACACTTCAAATCCATGAACTAATACTAAATACTAAGTGTGGCACAGGCTGGTCTTGATCTGAGATACTTCTGTCTCATTCCTGCCCCCCCCCCCGCTTGTGCTAAGAATACAGGCTTTCACCACCACTCCTGGGGTATTCTCTGTCTGTGTCTCCTCTGTTTCTCTCTCTGTCTCTCTGTCTGTGTGTGTGTGAGAGAGAGAGAGAGAGAGAGACAGACAGACAGACAGACAGACAGACAGACAGAGACAAAGACAGAGACAGAGAGATACACACTGGGGTAAATCGAACCCAGAGCCTAGCAAATGTTAGGCAGACTCCTTACCCATCAGAATGTCTAGCTGGCATCTAGGTTATTCACGTTTAAACCCTGATCTTCTTTCTTAAGTATACCATTCACTCAGCCTTCACTCTTACACAGTCAGGAGCTTTGTATTCTGTCCATTAACTTGAAAAACCACAAACCCAGTTAGTTTCCCTGCTTTCTTATACCCTTTACTCTCCATTCTTGCATAAGAGCTAATGCAACTTTTAAAAGTTATATGTTGCCGGGCGGTGGTGGTGCACGCCTGTAATCCCAGCACTCGGGAGGCAGAGGCAGGCGGATCTCTGTGAGTTCGAGGCCAGCCTGGTCTACAAGAGCTAGTTC
>NC_022028.1:35546828-35554817 GCF_000317375.1 Microtus ochrogaster | reverse complement strand
ATCTCTGTGAGTTCGAGACCAGCCTGGTCTACAAGAGCTAGTTCCAGGACAGGCTCCAAAACCACAGAGAAACCCTGTCTCGAAAAACCAAAACATAAATAAATAAATAAATAAATAAATAAATAAATAAATAAATAAATAAATAAATGTATGTGTAGGATTAAAGGCTTGGGCATGTAGCTAAGTTACCTAGAATGCAGCAAGCTCTAGTATGATCCTGAGCATCAAAGTAACTGGCATGCAGCCATGCCTACTCCAGAGAGCAACCTTCTATCCTACAGCAGTCTGGTGACTATCCACTGTACCACAATTAGGACACCATTTCTTTGGCTTCTTTGCTGGTACAGATGTGTGCTGCCACACCCAGCAGATGCTAGATACACAGAAAGAGCAATCATCTTTCCAGAACCTGTAGAAAATAGTATTCATGGGCTACAAGAGAGAAAATGAGCCCTGTCTCTCAAAGAACTTGCTTTTTTTCATGGAAAGAATGTAAAACTAATAGGAAAACATGTTGCACAAAAGATAAAAACTGAAGCTGAATGGTGGTGCACACCTTTAATCCCAGCACTGGAAGGCAGAGGCAGGCAGATCTCTGTGAGTTTGAGGATGACCTGGTCTACACAGTGAGTTCCAGGACAGGCTCCAAAGCTGCACAGAGAAACCCTGTCTAGAAAAAATAAAAAATAAATAAATAATGGGAAGGCAGCTGGTCATAGTGTCTCATTCTGACTCCACATAGTAGAGGCAGATGAATTCCTGTGTCTTATAAAGCCAGCCTGATCTATATAAGGAGTTCCAGGCTAAAATGGACTTGGTGGTGTATGCCTTGAATTCCTGAACTTGGGAGGCAGAGGCTGGTGGGTCTCTGGGAGGTCAAGGTCAATCTGGTCTACAGAGCGAGTTCCAGGCGAGCCAGGGCTATTGTATAGAGAAACCCTGTGGAGGGGGGGGGGATTCCAGACCAGTCAGGACTACGTAGTGAGACCCTGTCACAACAAAACAAAGCAAATGACAATGCAGGAAAAGAACATGTTTCAGGGAAGACGGTGATTAAACTGTCTGTGGCTAATCATGGGCAAGGACAAAACACATGCACTCACACAGAAGGAATCATAGCCTGCTCAATAAACAAAGAGGCCTGGAGAGCCGGCTCAGTGATCAAGAGCAATTCCAGAGGTCTTAAATTAAGTTCTCAGCAACCACATAGTGGCTCACAACCATCTGTAATGAGATCTGGTACCCTCTTCTGGCCTGCAGGCATACAGGCAGACAGAAGACTATATGCATAATAAAAAATAAAAAACGGGGGGGGGGGGAGATTGAGTTTGGCTGGCTTAAGATTCTCAGTTGCCTACCTGTGACTCCTCAGCATTTGTATGGCAAATAGCCATCCAGCTTCTTTTTCTTTTGCTATAGGGTCTCACGGAGCCCAGGCTAGCCATAAACTTGCTGCAAGGTGCCATTGAACAATTTTTTTTCTTTAGCTTTAAACTTCTGATTCTTCTGTCTCTGCCTCCCAAATGTTGGGGTTACAGGCATTTGCCACTGCATCCTGTTTTCAGCTGGGAGCAGAGTCCAGGACTTCACAAATGCCAGGCAAGCACTCTACCAGCTGAGCAGTATTTCCAGCATAGCAACCTAGCCTGTTAAAGGGGTAGATCAAGGTTAAGTCACGGACAGTTTCGATCTTGGCTAGCGAGCTGACATTTAATATCGTGAATAATGAGAAGCTGGTGATAGCTGTAGTTGGAAAAATTAATCAGAGAACACGTTGGGGAAGGCAGACGCTGACAGACCTAGTACCTGGGAAGGTGGTTAAGGTTTTCAGTGGTCCAAGCAATGGGTTGATCAGGCCAGGTATCACAGAGCACACTTTTAACCCCAGTGTTCTGCAGGCAGAGTCAGGCAGATCTGTGTGCGTTAGACCCTGGTTTACACAGTGAGTTCTAGGGCAGAGAGTGTGAATACTGTGAGATCCTGACTTTGTTTTTTTGTTTTTGTTTTTCAAGACAGGGTTTCTCTGTAGCTTTGGAGCCTGTCCTGGAACTAGGTCTTGTAGACCAGGCTGGCCTCGAACTCACAGAGATTCGTCTGCCTGTCTCCCGAGTGCTGGGATTGAAGTCATGTGGTGCCGCCACTGCCTGGCTGAGACCCTGACCTTTTTTTTTTTTAAAAAAAAAGTGTGTGTTGAGGATGGTGGTGTTGGGAACAGAAAACCAAGTTAGTCAGAAAGGAAACAGACACGCCAGGCCCTCTTCAGAGGCTGAGGCAGGAGGATCAGGAGTTGGTTGATTGGCTGGTTTAGGTTTTTGTTTTTGTTTGTGTGATACAGGGTCTCATTGTGTAACCCAGGTTATACTGGAATTCACCATGTAGACCAGGCTGGCCTCCAGCTGCCTCTGCCTGGATTTGCCCGCCTCTGCCTCCTGAGTACTGGGATTAAAGGCATGTGCCACCACTGCCCATCCAAACAAGTTTTTTTAAAGGGACTGAAAACATTGAAGACATATCTCAGCTATTAAGAGCACTTGCTGTTCTTGCAGAGGATCAGGGTTCAGTTTTCAGCACCATCTGTAATTCCAGTTCCAGGGAACTTGATTTGCTCTCCTGACTTTTTGGACACCAAACACACATGCAGTATGCAGACATACAGAAAGGCAAAACACTCAAACACATAAAGTTAATAAATCTGATTTTTTTTTTTTGAGTCAAGGTCTCACTGTGTAATCCTGGCAGGCCTGGAACGCTCCAGGTGGATCAGATGGGCCTCAAATCCACAGAAACTGACCTATCTCTGCTTCCCAAGGGCTGTGATATGTGGCCATGTCTTGTTTTGTAAAGTGCTAGAAATGGGGTCCAGACCTCCTTTGGGAATGCTCATCTCCAGCTACAATACCCAATTAAAGGCATGTGCCACCAGGTCTGAATTTTTTTTTAAAGATTTATTTATTTATTATGTATACAGTGTTCTGTCTGTCTGTATGTTTGCTGGCCCAAAGAGGGCACCAGATCTCATTACAGATGGTTGTGAGCCACCATGTGGTTGCTGGGAATTGAACTCAGGACCTCAGGAAGAGTAGTCAGTGCTCTTAACCTCTGAGCCATCTCTCCAGCCCCCAGGTCTGAATTTTATTTTATTTATTTGTTTGTTTATCTGTTAGAGAAATGTTGTTTAATGGTGAAGCTCAGCACACTCCAGCACCAGGACAGGCTGGAGTCGAAGCAGCAGGTGTGGCTGGGTGACTTCACATTGGGTCACAAGAGCATGAGGAAGGTAACAGTCAAACAGAAGAGGCCCATGGTCTCTGACAAGGCAAAGCCCAGAATGGCATAAAGGAGCTGCTGCCTGAGAGAGGGGTTCCTGGCATAGATAACAATCAAGGGACTAAGCTCTGTTCCAAGGCCAACCTCTGACCCAGTCACACCAGCTGGAGCAGCCCCAGCAGCAATAAACTTGGCTGCTGAATCAATGAACAGCGCTGGTCTGGAATTTCTGTCCGGCCATCTGGAGAAGAGAGCTGCTGCAGGAAGGCTGTTGAGATTGAGCCTCTGATCTACTCAGGAGGGATGGGGTGGAGAACCTGCCTGACTCCATTTTGAAGACAGGAACTCTGATTTTTTTCCTGGTTTTTTGTTTTTTTTGTTTTTGTTTTTTGAGACAGGGTTTCTCTGTAGCTTTGGAGCCTGTCCCGGAACTCACTCTGTTTGGGAACAGAAAACCAAGTTAGTCAGAAAGGGAACAGACATGCCAAGGCCCTCTTCAGAGGCTGAGGCAGGAGGATCAGGAATTGGTTGGTTGGTTGGTTGGGCTTTGTTTTTGTTTGTTTGATACAGGGTGTCATTGTATAGCTCAGGTTAGCCTAGAATTCACCATGTAGACCAGGCTGACCTCAAACTCACAGAGCTTCATCTGCCTCTGCCTCCCCGAGTGCTGGGATTAAACGCAGGTGTCACTACCACCCAGCCATTTTGGTTTGTTTTTGAAAATACCCTTACCCTTCCTGACAGCCTTTGAGCCCTCATGGTGACCACATGATTTTTTTATATTTCCTTATTGCCCCATTGTCTCTCTTCTGGGGGCTACTTATGATTTTCCCCCTTTTTATTCATGTTTATTCCATGTGCATTGGCATGCATGTATGTCTGTGTGATTGTGTCAGATCTTGGAGCTGCCATGTGGGTGCTGAGAATTGAACTCAGGTTCTCTAGGAGAGACATCCAGTTCTCTCAACCACTGAGCCATCTCTCTAACCCCATGATTTTACTCCTTAAAAGGGGCCCAAGAGATGGATTCGGGCCTGCTGTCTTTAACCCAACTTAGGAGGCAGTCGCTGGCCAACTCTTGGGTGCATCCCAATAAAAGATATCAAATTTGGCTCAAACTGTGGAAGTGGTTTTATTCTAGCAGATGGGATTAACAGCAGACGCAGACCTGATCAGACCCCTGCTCCAGGAGTGGATCAGACCTGGAGGAAAGAGCAGCGCCTTGGTGGTCTTCGCTTTTCAATCTCCCAGCTTTAGCCTTTGGTCTCCTAGGTGATTTTTCTTTTCTTTTCTTTTTTTATTTATTGTTTTTTTCAAGAACAGGGTTTCCTGGAACTCCTGGCTGTCCTGGAACTCCCTCTGTAGACCAGGCTGGCCTGGAACTCACATAGATCCACCTGCCTCTGCCTCCCAAGTGCTGGGATAAAGGGTGTGCACCACCACAGCCTGGGGAAATTTTTTAAATAAAATAAAAATAAAAATTTGTCCTGCCTGCAAGATGTGCTGTTTTAAAAGTGGTGCGGAAATTGTGGGAGTATCCAAGCAATGGCTGGCCCAGCTGGAGGCGCACACCGTGAGAGGGAGCTCACTCCTGAGGGCCAGGACACAGAGGAGGGATGGCTCAGAGACCTAGGACAGAACCAAACACAGCTGGCAAAAATACAAATACAAATAAAGTCAATGAAGTGATTCCTAATGCTATTCTGCTATACTCATAGATCAGTGCCTAGCTTCAACTATCATCAGAGAGGCTTCACACACACACACACACACACACACACACACACACACACACACACACCAACCCCCCCACCCCATCCCACCCACACCCCCGCAACTGATGAGAGCAGATGCAGAGACCCACACCCAAACAATAGGCAGAGCTCGGGAACACTGTGGAGGAGGGGGAGGAAGGATTATAGAAGCCAGAGAGGTGAAGGGTATCATAAAAAAAAATCGCACAGAGCTGGGCAGTGGTGGCGCACGCCTTTAATCCCAGAACACGGGAGGCAGAGGCAGGCGGATCTCTGTGAGTTCGAGACCAGCCTGGTCTACAGAGCTAGTTCTAGGACAGGCTCCAAAGCCACAGAGAAACCCTGTCTCGAAAAAAACAAAACAAAACAAACAAACAAACAAACAACAACAACAACAAAAATTCCTATGCATTAACCCAGCGTCTTTCCTTCGTTCCTTCGTTCCTTCCTTCCTTCGTTCCTTCCTTCCTTCCTTCCTTCCTTCCTTCCTTCCTTCCTTCCTTCCTTCCTTCCTTCATTTAGATATTCTCACAAGAATTTTACTAATGTATTTGTTGTTTTTACATCCTGACCGAAGTTTTCCCCCTCTCCCCTCTCCTCCCAATCCCTCTCCCCATACCTCCCCCTCTTCCCCACACCTCCCTCTTTTTCTCCCTAGGAAAGGGTGGTCTACTCATGGACACCAGCCAGTCACGGCTGCAGTGAGACCAGACACCTCCTCTCCCTTTAAGACTGGACAGGCAATCTGGCAAGAGGAAAGGGTCCCAAGGGCAGGCAACAGAGTCAGAGACAGCCCCTGCTCCCACTGTTAGGAGTCTCTCGTGAAGACCAAGCTCCTCATCCATAACATATATGCTGAGGATCTAGGTCAGTCCCACACAGGCTCCCTGGTTGTTGGCTCAGTCTCTGTGAGGCCCTATGAGCCTATGAGCCCAGCTTAGTTGGTTCTGTGCATAGGAGTTTGGAGACACACAAAAAAACACCAAAGAATTTATGCCTAGATGGCAAAAGCACCGTTGAATAAAGGCAACCCTAAACATGACAATGACTAACTTAAAAGGCTGTCTTTAGGTTTTTGTTCTGCTTTTTGTTTTCGTTTGTTTGTTTGAGATGGGGTCTCATTTGATAAGGAGACCAGGCTTGTGCTGGAGTTAAAGGTATGAGGTCCCACACCCAGCCCTTTCTTGGGTTTTGTGCTAGCTAGTTTGTTGCCAGCTTGATACAAGTTAGAGTCATCAAAAAAGAGGGAACCTCAGTTGAGTCAATATGTAAACCAAACTGGCCTGCCAGCCTGTGAAGTATTTTCTTTTCTTTTCTTTTTCTTCCCGAGACAGGGTTTCTCAGTAGCTTTGGAGCCTGTCCTGGAACTCCCTTTGTAGACCAGGCTGGCCAAGTGGAAGGGCCCAGCCTACGATGGGTGGTACCATCCCTGGGTAGGTGGTCCTGAGCTGTATAAGAAAGCAGGCTGACAAAGGCAGGAGGAGAGGTCAGTAAGCAGCACTCTTCCATAGTCTGCACATCAGCTCTTACCTCAGGACTTGCCTCCCTGACTTCCCTGGAACTACAAGCTATAAAATGAAATAAACCCTTTCTGCCTCAAGCTGCTCGGTAGACCAGGCTGACCGCAAACTCACAAGATCCACCTGCCTCTGCCTCCTGAGTGCTGGGATTAAAGGCATGCACCACCACCACCAGGATGTTCCAAAAAAGCCTGTTGAAAGCTACTCTTAACTCCATTTCTATTCTAAAATACTATGAAAATATTATAAAATATTATGATTTTGTTTTGTTTTTCAGGACAGGGTTTCTCTGTATTTTGGAGCCTGTCCTGGAGCTCACTTTGTAGACCAAGCTGGCCTCAAACTCACGGAGATCCACCTGCCTCTGCCTCCCAAGCACTGGGATTAATGGCATGCACCACCACTGCCTGGTGAAATTTATATTCCAAAGTATTAGAAAAGATATTAAATGTCCTGTCTTAAACAAGGTAGGACAATTAATTATATTAATCTTGTTTTTTTTAATTTTAATTTTATCTCTATATAGGGGTCTGTGTCTTTGCAAGTGGATGCCTTTGGAGCCAGAGGGGTGTTGATCCTCTGGAGCTGGAGTTATGGGTGGTTGTGAGCTGCTTCACTTGGGGTCTAGAAAACTAAGTCAGGATTTCTGCAAGAACCTACATGCTCTCTGAGTTATGGTCTTCAATCCCTAATTTGTGTTTGTGGGGTTTGTTTGTTTGTTTGTTTTGAGACTGGATCTCACTATGTACCCCTGCTGGCCTAGAACTTGCTAAGTAGACCAGACTTGCCACTGCCTCTGTTTCCTGAATGCTGAGATTAAAGGCTGTACACCACCACATCTGGCCCTAGTTTGGTTTTTTTGAGATAGGGGAGGCAGGCTTCGAACCTGCCGTGTGCTAACGAGGACCTGAATGCCTGAGTCTTTTGCCTCCTGAGTACTGGGATTGTAGGTGTAGGGCTCCATCCTGCATATTGTTAAATGATTTTTAATAAGCATCGTCATGTGCCTTCCTTGTCTTCTTTTACACAGCGAAGACATAGCAATGAGGAAGATAGGGCTGACTTTGTGTTTCAGTGGGACAGAGTTGCCCAGTATGCACATAGCCCTGGGTACCAGAAGAATGGAAAAATGCAAGGTAAACTTCCTGCAAAGCTGTTCCTACAAGGGCAATTGAGGGCAAATATGTAAGCATAATCTGCCAGCTGTTTATCATCTATGAGGAGTGAGCCTGGAGTTTGGAGAGGTGGAACAGGAAGAGAACCATTTCCTGAGCGAGGTGGGAAGACTGCTAAGGCTACCTACAGATTTAAGATGAGACACTAAGCAAGTGTGGGGGTGGGAGGGGAAACCCATGCATTTAATCCCAGCATTTAGGAGCAGAGGCAGGCAGATCTCTGTGAGTTCAAAGCCAGCCTGGTCTATAGAGTGAGTTCCAGGACAGCCAGGG
>NC_022028.1:35545100-35546353 GCF_000317375.1 Microtus ochrogaster | reverse complement strand
GAGACCAGCCTGGTCTACAGAGCTAGTTCCAGGACAGGCTCCAAAGCCACAGAGAAACCCTGTCTCGAAAAACCCAAAAAAAAAAAAGAGAGAGAGACTGGGAAGATGGTTCACAGTTGCACAACTGTGAGGGCTTGAGTTCGAATCCTTCGAAGCCATGGACAATAGCTGGCTGCAGTAAGCAGCAGCTGCAATCCCTATGCTCTTACTTCAAGATGGGAGATCGAGAAGGGAGAATCACTTGAAGCTTGAGGGATGGATAGCTGGCGTATTCAGCGGCAAACCATAAAGGGACCGACCCTGTGTCAAAGGAGGTGGAAAGCAAAGAGCTGTAGGGGATCTTTTGGCCCCTGTGCACATGCCTATACATTCACACAGATACCCATATATAAAAATGCAAAAAAAATCTTTAAAATAAATATGTCCTGCTTAGGACTGTGGCCATGTCTGAAACAAGAGGCATGACCAGTCATGTGTGTTTGGGCTTTTGATTTTTTTTATGCTTATGAATGATTTGCTGGCGTGTATGATGTCTGCAGAGGCCAGAAGAGCAAATAGGATCCCCTCAAGTGGAGTTATAGGTGGGTGTGAGCTTCTAGTGGGTTCCTGTCCTCTGCAGGGGTCCCTCCCAGGTATAATAATAGGACTGGGTGTACTTTAGGATACTCATCATCTAACCATTATTATTCAGAACGTTCTTTCCAAGCACGAGTTGTCACTCACGTGACCTTGCCTTTGTGACTGTGTGAGCCTAAGCCTATATCACCTTGCCCGACCCCCAGAATAATCTCAAAATCTAGATTGTCTGGCAACCTGAAAAAAGATGGCTATTGCAGGAGACTTCAGTGTTAGGCTCCACTCTCCCAGGTTCACAGCGCCAACCAGAAGGGCAACAAGTGACACCACGACTTGGGGACCCTGAGGTCGGCTACAAGGTAAGGGAGTGGCCACCCTCACCAGAGGGAGGTGAGTGAGCATAATGGGGCTGGAACAGGGAAGGATTTGATTACATCAAGCTTTGTGCATAACTTTTTTTTTTTTTTTTTTTTTCAAGTAGTATTGAGAGGAACATTCTCCTGTTTATATCTGTTTTAATTATATATATATATATATATACACATGTGTATGTGTGTGAGATAAGTCTTGCTCTGTAGCCCAAGGACTCACCATCCCCTTGCCTCTATTTCCTGGGAGCCAGGATTACAAGCATGAACCACCATGTCTGGCTCCTCTTTGTAAACTTTTTTTTTTTT
>NC_022028.1:35540574-35544056 GCF_000317375.1 Microtus ochrogaster | reverse complement strand
TTTTTTTGGTTTTTCGAGACAGGGTTTCTCTGTGGTTTTGGAGCCTGTCCTGGAACTAGCTCTCTAGACCAGGGTGGTCTCGAACTCATAGAGATCTGCCTGCCTCTGCCTCCCGAGTGCTGGGATTAAAGGCATGCGCCAAGGAATATATGTTTTATATACATATTATTAGTGCTCCACGAAAAGAAAAAAAGAAAAAGATTGTAGCTGAAAGGCCAGGATAAATTCAGACCCTCTAGCAGGAAGAGTAGAGCTGAAAATCTGCTTTTTTCCAGGAACTGGCTGTCCACAAAGTTAGATTATAATCTTGAGAACAATCTTGAGAAATGGGGAGTTACCCCCTTGTGATTATCACTGGTACTTTCAGAATCTTCAAATGCTGCCCTCCCTACCCCCTTTGGGTTGTGGTTTCTTCCCTTAAATACCCCTTCTCCCAGCTAGTCATATCCCAGCATGGGATATGAATCTCAGCCCCAGCACGCTGGTTCCTGTCAATAAACCTCGTGTGATTACAGCAAGGACAGTCTCTCGTGAGTTCTTGGGGGGTGGTCGTGTTATCCCGAGACTTGAGTGAGTCTCCCAACTCTGGGGGTCTTTCAGTAGCTATCCATGGTTGTGCAACTCAAGAAGTCTGAACTTGCTGTCATCAATCAACTTTTGTTAGACATTTCTCAATCACTATCTATTGTCACTGACTCTGCTGTTTTGTTTGTTTAACAGTTTACCAGTTCACTAAGAAAGAATCAGAGTCTTAAAAAAATCATGGCTGGTTTTGGAACTCCAGTTTGCCCATCCTCATCCAAAGTGGGCTGGGGACCCTGAGGGAAGACTGAGCTGCAACATTAACCGACCTCATGTGTAAAGAAAGAAAACAAGTGTTACAGAAGGGTTGTGAGTGTGCAAGGGTAGGAATCAATGGCAGGAAACATTTGGATTGAGGGCCTTGAGCAAGGAGAACTCTCAGTTCCAGGCCAGCTTGGTCTACAGAAAAAGTTCTAAGACAGTCAAGGCTACACAGAGAAACCCTATATCAAAAAACAAAACAAAACAAAACAAAACAAACAAATAAAAAACCTGACAATGGGCTGACCTATAGTAGTAAAATATTTAAAACTACTGGAAAGAACGAAATATTAGAGCTGAGCATGCCTTTAATCTCAGCACTTGGGGGGCAGAAGCAAGCAGATCTCTTGTGAGTTTGAGCCCAGCCTGGTCTACCAGAGCTAGTTCCAGGACAGGCCCCAAAGCTACAGAGAAACCCTGTCTCGAAAAAAAAGGTGATTACGAGGACAGCCAGAAGTGTTGTGCAGAGAAACTCTGTCTCAAACAAAACAAAACGAATATATATATATATAACATATCCATAGTATAAATATAAAATTATATATAATTTATGCTTATTTATCATACAATGGTATTTTGCCTGGATGTATGTCAGAATGAGAATGTCAGAAGCCTAGGAACTCGAGTTAGAGTTACCAGCTGCCATGTGAATTCTGGGGATTGAACCAGGAACTTATTGAAGAGCAGTCCGTACCCTTATTCATCCAACCATCTCTCCAGCCGCTCAGAAACTTTTCTCCACAGCACTCTCTAAACTGCCTTTAAGTAGGAGATTGTGGTTTAAACAACTTGAGACTTAGCCTGGTCGGCTAAGGGTAATTGGGCAGGGAAGTATGTCTGTCCTGGATGAAACCATTCAAGGCTGCCCCTGGAGCCCAGCTAAGGGCCAAAGAAGAAGATGACTCCCCTCCCCCCCAACCTCCATGGTGACCTGCATGCCTCTGAGCATATCTGTCCAGCTCCGGCTTTAGCTTTTTTTTTTTGTTTTTTGTTTTTTTTTTTGCTTTTTTGTTTTTTTGATTTTCAGAGACAGGATTTCTCCGTAGCTTTTGGTTCCTGTCCTGGAACTAGCTCTTATAGACCAGACTGGCCTCGAACTTACAGAGATCCGCCTGCCTCTGCTTCCTGAGTGCTGGAATTACAGGAGTGCACCACCACTGCACAGCGGGAGTTTAAGTTTTGATGTTGAGCAGTTACGGCAAGAATATTTTATATATTTTCACAGGGCGTACTAGGTGCTTCTTATGAAGACACGGGTGGTGAGGAAGAGCTAAAGCCTTAGAAGGAAGGAGTCCTTTTGACGGCAGAGGATAGCAGTCACGACCTCATCGTGTTCATAATTTACATACTATTTACAGGATACCTGTGCATCAAACGACATCTGGAAGCAAAACCACTACTGAAGCCAAGCAGTAGTGGTGCACAGCTTTAATTCTAACACTTGGGAGGCAGAGGCAGGCGGATCTCTTGAGTTTGAGGCCAGCCTGTCTACAAGGAGATTTCAGGATAGGGATACACAAAGAAATCCTGTCTCAAAAAACAAAAACAAAACCATAACAAGACCAAAAGGGCTCTGGACATACTGCATTTAAAAAAATAGAAAAGGGAAGACGTCAGAACACTGCCCATGAATGAGGCGATCTGAATGGGCTTTTGAGTAAACTTCAAGTAACCTCCATTCCGGCTAACCTTGTGCTAGTCCTGGAATGTGCTGTCATGCCCCTCCCTGGTGTAGTCTACAGGAGTGGCTTTTACTTTAGATTACCTATCAGTTTACCCATTATTAGTCTGAAGGCTGTTTCCAAACAGGAGCTGTTCTGACTGTACACACTGTAAATTCTTGAATTCTTGTAACCTTCCCTTTGTGACTGTTAGCACTGTAAACTCCTGTGACCTTGCCCTTGTGACTGCAGAAGTCCTAAATTCACTTGACCTTGCCCTTGTGACAGCCTGTAGCCTCTGCTCCTGTGACCTCTAGCTCTCAGAATACCCTCAAAATGCCTGGTGGTGGTGGGGTGGCACAACGCCTTTATTCCCAGCACTTGGGAGGCGGAGGCAGGTGGATCTCTGAGTTCGAGGCCAGCCTGGTCTACAAGAGCTAGTTCCAGGACAGGCTCCAAAGCTACGGAGAAACCCCGTCTCAAAAAACAAAACAAAACAAAAAAAACCTCAAAATACAAATTGTCTGATGCCCTGAATAAAGATGGCTATGGCATGAAACTTTAGTTACCTCAGTTTTAGGCTCCACTCTCCTAGGTTCATGCCACCAACAGAGGAGTAACAATAGACCAGGTTGGCCTTGAACTTGCAGAGATTCAAGCACCTCTGCCTCCCAAGTGTTGGTACTCAGGGTTGTGTGCCATCACCCCTGGCCCCAGGACTTTAATGAATAAAACTCTTGCTGGGTAGTGGGGCACATGCCTTTAATCCTAGTACCGGGGAGGCAGAGGCAGGCCAATCTCTGTGAGTTCAAGGCCAGCCTGGTCTACAGAGTGAGTTCCAAGACAGGCTCCATTGCTACTGAGAAACTCTGTCTTGAAAACACAAACAACTCTTTTTTTTTCTTTCTTTCCTTTTTTTTTTTTTTTTTTTTTGGTTTTTGAGACAGGGTTTCTCTGTAGCTTTGGAGCCTGTCCTGG
>NC_022028.1:35538752-35540474 GCF_000317375.1 Microtus ochrogaster | reverse complement strand
TTTTTGAGACAGGGTTTCTCTGTAGCTTTGGAGCCTGTCCTGGCACTAGCTCTTGTAGACCAGGCTGGCCTCGAACTCACAGAGATCCGCCTGCCTTCACCTTCCAAGTGCTGGGATTAAAGGCGTGCGCCGCCACTGCCCGGCCACAAACAACTCTTTTTCGTCTTTCTGGTCTCCTTAATGTCCTCTCTCATTAATTTCTTCTCTCCTAGTCATCCTTCCCAGTTTTGTTTGTTTGTTTGTTCATCTGTATGTTTGTCCATTTGTCTGCATGAACTAGGGGTTGAACCTAATGCCTCATGCAGGCTAGGCAAGTACTTTACTGGATTAAGAACTGCTTAAGTAGGCTGGACATAGTAGTGCATGTCTTTAATCCCACGGAGCACTCAGGAGGCAGAAGCAGGGGGATCTCTTGAGTTTGAGGCCATCTTGGTCTATGCAGAGTTCCAAGCCAGCCAGAACTATGCAGTGAGACCTTGTTTCAGGGAAACCAGAAAAAAACTGCTCAGAGTGTCCTGGAAACAGACTCGAGGGCGGGAGTTAATCAGAATCAGCCCTCATTTGCTGCAGGCCGCCTGGGAAGGAACTCATTTGGCTTAGAGCTTGCCTGTGCAAAGGGAGAAACTTCAGGCAAGAATTTACCAGCATTGAGGAAGAGAGGGGGAAAAGAGCAAGAAACCGGTTTTATTGTCCTTTCGGGAGTTAAGGATCTTGTGAGCCACCAGGAAGGTGCTGGAAACAGTCAGTCCTTCAGAAGGGCAAGAAGGGCTCTAAACTGCTGGCCCATCTCTTCTGCTTTTACACTGAAATCTCGTGTGTTCCGATTCAGTAAATGTCCCCGTGTGTCTTAGTATTATTTTATTTTTTTGTTTTTTCTGAGATGGTTTCTCTGTAGCTTTGGTACCAGTTCTAAAACTAGCTCTCGTAGACCACGCTGGCCTCAAACTCATGGATGTCTGCCTGCCTCTGCCCCCAAAGTGTTGAGATTAAAGGCGTGCACCACCACTGCCCAGCTCTCCACAGCTTCGGAGCTGGGTCTGGTAGACCAGGCTGACCTTGAACTCACAGAGACCAGCCTGCCTGTGCCTCCCTGGAGTGGGGATTAAAGGTGCACACCCCCACTACTGGGCAGGTGTTAGTATTCTCCTTGGGTTGAAACATCAGGGCAAGTCTCCCAGACTAGCCTTAAATTCCCTCTCCAGCTAGGGACGATTCGGAATCTCCACTCTTCCTGCTTCCGTCTTCTGAAATACTCAAAACTCAGGTATACACCTCCAAGACCAGTTATTTGACTTATTTAATTAAGAAAAAAAATCATAATGATGATGTGGGGGTCAGGGTGGGACTCAGAGGAAAAGTAGGTTCTCTCTCTCAGGACTGGGTTCTGGGAACTCAGATTATCAGGCTTGGCAGCAGGCGACTTTACCCACGGAATCATATTGATTTATGTTTGAGACAAGGGCTTGCTTTCTATATTAGGCTGACTTTAAATTGACTGCAATTCTCTGTTGGCTCTCTACCTGCTTTGGTTAAAGGTGTGAGCTACTCCATCTCCCTGCCTTGTGGTGAACTGAGGACCTTTTGAATGCCAGGCAAGCCCTGAACTATGTAATGTTTATATTACAGCCCTATATTTCTTTGTGTTTCTTTCTCTCTCTTTTTCTCATTTTGTAGCCTTGACTGGCTCAAAAATTTCTGTGCTCAAATGCCTGGATTAAAAGC
>NC_022028.1:35535898-35538642 GCF_000317375.1 Microtus ochrogaster | reverse complement strand
GACTCCAAAACCACAGAGAAACCCCATCTCGAAAAACAAAACAAAACAAAACAAAAACAAAAAAAAAAAAAGAAAGTCAGCATGGACGTTGTGCAAGGATCCATGAAGTGTTCCATATTTTGCTCTTCCCCAACCTAATGGTCACCTGCATGGAAACTGAGGCACAATGCTATGAATCTGCTGAGCCTTCCCACTATCACCATGTCAGTCAGATACCACCCACAGCTGTTTTCTGTAAAACACAGCTAAGGTCTGAAGTAATCCAAGGTGGCCTCGAACTTGCTACCTAATGAATGCTAGAACTTGAAACAAGCCAGACAAGCATGGCCTCGAACTTGCTACCCAGTCAAGGCTAGAACTTGAGACGCCCCAGACAAGCATGGCCTCGAACTTGCTACCCAGTCAAGGTTAGAACTTGAGAGGTGCCCAACAAGCACCCAACTGAGTCCCAGCTCACTCTTCTCACCTCTCAAGAGTTTGGAACCTGAATGAGAAAATGTTTCTAGGGTTTTACCTGCGTGATTTAGTGTCAAATATAAGTGTCTTTGTTCCAGATCCTATCACAGGGGTCCCCAAAACTGCAGGAGTTTCCTGAGTAAAGGGAGGGTCTTTAGTTATTCCAACAATGGCTTTAATCACTAGGGAGTTTATGTTAAAGAAGAATTTCAGGGTGGGGCATCCATAGCCCTAGGGAAGGAATAGTTACTGGATTTGAACCTTACCATCAACTTCCTGGAAGGGGGTGGCTTGGGACCCTTCAAAAACTTCTGAGCAGCACAATTTTGAGTTTCAGCAGCTGGGGAGATGCTGGAGGGCTGCAGCCCCAGGGGGACCATGGAAGCTTCCTGAGGCCTCACGTTTCCAATGCCACTCTGCCTCCCTTCCTCCTGCTGAGTGTCTTCATCCTCCCTACTGTAAGTAAAGCCCGTGGACTTCCTAGCAAATTATTAAAATTAGTAGGAGCAGTGCCTTGGTAGAAAGTACTTTTTTTATTCCAGCATTCAGGAGGCAGAGACAGGGCTGTCTATGGTTGGGAGGCCCGACTGAGAGAGTTCACGACAGCCAGGGCTACACAGAGAATGGCTCCAGCATTCAGGAGGCAGAGACAGGGTGGTCTATGAGTTGGGAGGCCGGACTGAGAGAGTTCAGGCCAGGACTGAGTGAGTTCAGGACAGCCAGGGCATTCTCAAACAACAAAAACCAAACTAAAACAACAAGGATTGCAAAAGGCCTTCACCCGGTGAGCCACCTCACTGGCCCAAATTGTGGCATAAGATAGAGATGTGGTGGCTCAAGCTGTAATCCCAGGAAGGAGGAGGCTGTGCCTGCAAGACTTCTGCAGATTCCAGACCAGTAGGAGTAGGTAGTTTCAGGGGAACCTGGGATACAGAGTGAAGCCATCTCAAGAAAATCAACTGCCACGGCTGTTGAGGTGGTTCAAAAAAAACAAGGACCCTTGTTTGTCAAGCCCGATGGATGATCAGAATTCCATTGCTGAAAGCCATGGGGTGGAGTTAGAGAAATGACAACCGACTGTCTTCTGACCTCCGTGCAGCTCCTGCTCTTCCATCCACCAAATAAGAAGTAAACCAGTGCAGGCTCTGGCTTGAGTGTAAGACTTGACACCTTGTTGACTTTTGGATTTTTATGAGAGGGTTTCTCTAGCTTGGGGGCCTGTCCTGGAACTCCGTTCTGTAGAGGAGGCTGGTCTCAAACTCATATCCGCCTGTCTCTGCCTCCTGAGTGCTGTGGTTAAAGGCGTGCACAACAACCACTCACCCCCCACAGGAAAGTCTATGTGAGGGTGCCAAATCCCCTGGGTGTTAGACAGTTGTGACCCCCCCCCCAGACAGGGTTTCTCTGGCTTTGGAACCTGTCCTAGAACTAGCTCTTGTAGACCAGGCTGGCCTCAAACTCAGAGATCCTCCTGCCTCTGCCTCCCCAGTGCTGGGGTTAAAGGCGTGCAGCACCAGGCTGCAACCAGTGCTCTGAATTGCTGAGCAGCCCTTCCAGTCCCCCAGGGTAGAAATTCTTTTCAAATATAAACATTTTTAGAAAGCATGATTTCCAACTGGGGAAGCGGCTTGATGCAAGACAACTTGCCTAACATGCCAACCAATCCTGGAAACTGGAAAAGAGAAAAAAAAAAAAAACCCACAGGCAAACTGAACAATGCAAATAAAATAGGAATTACTTAGAAGTCATACAGTGTTAGCAAGTGGGGTAGCTGGATCAGGGAGAGCAAGGCCAGCTTGGTCTCAGAGTTCTGGCCAGCCAGTACTACGCAGTGAGACCCTGTCCCAACAAAACAACGGCCAAAACAAAATGCAAGAACTTGTGCTAGGGATGCTATGCATTTGGCAGATTTACTCCTAGTTCCTCAAAGCCAGGGGTGGAAGACAATGTCTATAACTATATAGTGAGTTTCAGGTCAGCCATGTTTGCATAATAAAATCCTTTCTCAAATTGTAGGGAGCACTTAGGTTTTTTCTCTCTCTCTCTTTTATTTTTAGTTTTCTTTTCTCTCTCTTTTATTTTTGGTTTGTTGAGACAGGGTTTCTCTGTAGTTTTAGAGCCTGTCCTGGAACTAGCTCTTATAGACCAGGCTGGCCTTGAACTCAGAAATCTGCCTGCCTCTTGGCCCGGCGGTGGTGGCGCACGCCTTTAATCCCAGCACTCGGGATGCAGAGGCAGGCGGATCTCTGTGAGTTCGAGACCAGCCTGGTCTACAGAGCTAGTTCCAG
>NC_022028.1:35532263-35535762 GCF_000317375.1 Microtus ochrogaster | reverse complement strand
GATGTGTGCCACCACTGGCCAGCAGTTTATTTTTTGAGAGAAGGGCTTTAGTTGCACATTTTTATTTTTTAAACTACTGGTCCCTTGTGTCTTTGTACTTTGTACCTAGTCTCAATTTTGTATTTGCTACTTAGGGAAGTTTGTGGGCATCAGTTCTCTAAACCCAGTTTAGGCGCTAAATACTTTCAGGCTTGGCCAAAAGCACCGTTAACCTGGCCGTCTCTAAGGCCAACCATACTGAAGCTGGTTTAGAGATCTGCCTGGGATTAAAAGTGTCTTTACCCTTATATGGCAATATTAAGCCAGGTGTGGTGTCTGATCTCCCCCCTTCCCCAGTCTTGGGAGTCCTGAAACTGTAGACCAGGCTGGTCTCACCGAGGTACCTCTGTTTCCCAAGTGCAGGCATTAAAGCCCTATGCCAACACCATCACCTGGCCAGCCTAGGTGGAACAAGGAGAGTCAGATCAAGGTAAAGTTCAAGGTTAGCCAAGATATCAGATTCATCTAAAAAATAAATTAAGGAAACAACTAAACTAAGCAGTCTGGGAGGCAGAGTTTGAGGCCATCTTGGTCTACAGTTTCTGAAGAGCCAGGACTGTTCATAGAGAAACTCAGTCTTTAAAAACCAAAATAAAGCTGGGCAGTGGTGCATGCTTTTAACCCAGCACTTGAGGCTAGCCAGATCTACAGAGCTAGTTACAGACAACTGGGGAGAAAACCTGTCTAGAAAAACAAACAAAAGAGCTGGTGCGTGGCAGCTGGTGGCTCACGCCTTTAATTCCAGCGCTTGGGAGGCAGAGGCAGGTGGATCTCTGAGGCCAGCCTGGTCCACAAGAGCTAGCTCAAGGACAGGCTCCTAAGGTACAGAAACCCTGTGTTGAAAAACCAATAAACAAAAAACAAAGAAAACAAAGCAAAAAGAACCAACTTGCCCCCCCCCCCCTAACTTTAATGATTTGATTAGGGTAGGGCTTGATGTTGACAGCTTGGGAATACTCAGAAAAAAACAACAGTCTAGATACATTTATAAAATGCTCGAGCCAATGTAAGGCTGGTATGGGATGGAGGACATGGGCTAAGGAGATTTTCTCCCTTCTCCCCGACTGGAACCAGTGATCTTGGATTCAGTTGGAAGAAGTGGCTCCTGTGTTATGCAGGGATGTGTGTAGTTAACTCAGTTTGGTGGCAAAGCCTTAGCAGTTCCTCATGGCCGAAATTTCCCTGACAGCACCTTCATATTTTCCGTCCCACAAAGTGGTTTTGATCACAATTAAAGTTCATGGTCAAATTACTAATAAGAACGGTGTGGCTGACTTCAAGTCAAGGTTTCTCATCCGTTTTTCCTTTGGAGTTAAGGTTTGTTTGACACCCTTTGGTCTGAGTTAAGGCTCCAGGATGCTACCTCACCTGGATGATCCTTTTGGCTTCTGAAAACATTCATTTTAGAGACCCCCCTCCTTTTTTTTTTACTCCAGAGGGTCCCATCAGGAAATAGTGAGGACGGGGGGGGGGGGATTCCAACACTCGCTCCTTTGACCTAAGAAAAGGGGGAGGGAGTGTGGCCGGGATTTTGGGAAAGGGGAGGGAGTGACGAACCGAAGGAGGAAGGGTCGAGAGGAGTCCAGCTCCGGTTTGGGAAAATCCAGCTCGCGTTTTGCTTCTCGCTCAGCGGTGCAGGGTCCAGCCAAAGCTGAGCCCCAGCTACACTCCTTGAGGTCTGTCCTGGGGAGACACCGCTACTCTGGGGGCTGACCTGGCCGGGAATAAGCCGTGCACTCCGCTCCTAGCACCACTTTGTGCACGCTGCGACTGGAGTTTCAATTCCGGGGTCTGCACTCGCCTCTGGACACCCTCTCCACTTCTTAGTCATGCACCTCTACCTGCCTCTCCACCGCGGACATTGGGGGAGCGGCTGCCCACCCCGAGTGTTTGGGCCCTGACCGAGCCAGATGGTAAGTGTCCATCCTAGGCCCGCAATCCCCGGCACACGCCGGAGCTCTAGACTACGAAGTTGTGCGGACGGAGACCAACTGGAAAGTTTGCCCAAGGGCTAGTGCAGGCTGGGAGCAGGGGAGACCCGCGCTGTCCTAGGATCCAGAGGCCGCCTAGGGTGAGCTGGGGCGGCCGCAGAGGGCGTGGGTGCGAGGAGAGGGCGCTAAAACTCCGGCGGGACCGGAGTTTGGGGGGCGGATCTCTACCAGGCTGGGACTCCGCATCCATTGATGCCGGGTGCTGACTCGTGGGCCAGCTCCTCGCCGCGACCTCCTACCCCGGGCCGCTCCGGGTGTTTTGTGGCGGGTAGCTAACAATGCTCCCGGCGGGGGACCTTACAGCGCTCCCCAGAAGCTTAGCCGCGGTTCCAGCGGGTTCTCATGGGGATTCCCCCCCGGTTTCGGAATCAGCCAGAAATCTTGTAGAGGAAGCGCAACTTTGGCCTCCGGGAGGTCCCCGAACTGGTGTTCTCAGAGCCAGGCACTTTGAGAAAGTCCGGGTGTCTCAGCCCGCGGGGAGGCTAGAGTTTTCCCCAAGTAGGGACGTGTACGAGCTGTCGCGTGCAGAAGTGTCCCGCGTTCGAGAGTGCTCCCCTTCAGCGGAGGGCGGCGGTGGGAAACGCTAGGGATTGGGGACTGTGCAGGGGCGCCACTGTGGGAGTGCAAGGGACCACAAGGTTCGATGAAGGTTGGCGGGGAGACGGGAGGTTGAGTTGCAAGTACTGGGGAGGGAGAGTGTGTTGCCGGGAGTTCCGCAGGGTCTGGGTTCCTGGAGAGGGCACCGAGGGTGTTTTGGCAGGGAGTGAGTGCCAAAGACAGGTTCGTGCTGCACGTGAGCTTCGGGTCCTGCCCCCTGGGCTGTGGGACCACCGCCTACTCCGCGGGGTAGGGAAGAAAATTTCCGATTCTCCTGGGTGGTGTTCACGCCTTTGATCTCAGAACTTGGGAGAGGAAGGCAAGTGGATCCCCCTGAATTTCAGGTCAGCCTGGTCTATGAGTTCTAGGCAAACCTGAGCTATATAGTGGACCCAGTTTCAAACAAACGATAAGGCAACTAAGCTTTTCTTTCTCCCTCACCTCCAGGCTTTCCCCACAGATACACTGGACCAAGTCAAGAGAGAACTGTCCCAGCTCTAGGAACCCATTCTTGTGAACTGGGAGGCCATTTCTGACCCAATAAAAGTTAAATGTGGCTCTGAGAAGCCTTAATGCAGAAGACAGATAATGCTGAATGCTGGAATAAGGATTCCCAGCACTGGAATAAGCCCACCACCCACTCTAGCGCTCGCTCCCAACCGTTCCATCCAAGTGAACCAACTAACACGAGCTTGTCACTTAAGCCTCTCGCTATAGCCCCCCCCCAGGCTTTAAGTTAGTTGCATTTCTTCAATTCCTTAATGACAGGTTAGTAAAGAAATGTTTGCAGCTGAGCGCTCACCGGATAGATGGGGGGGGGCGCTGAAGAGCAGCCCCCCACCAATGGCTTTAGTTTCTTTTTTTTTTTTTTT
>NC_022028.1:35528407-35532163 GCF_000317375.1 Microtus ochrogaster | reverse complement strand
GAGACAGGGTTTCTCTGTGGCTTTGGAGCCTGTCCTGGAACTAGCTCTGTAGACAGGGCTGGTCTCGAACTCACAGAGATCCGCCTGCCTCTGCCTCCCGAGTGCTGGGATTAAAGGCGTGCGCCACCATCGCCCGGCTTGGCTTTAGTTCCTTTAGGGCCAAAACAGTTTGGAAAGAATGCCTAACCTGATAGAGAGCAGGAATTGTAGCTAATTAAGCGGCCTCATAAAGTTTAATGTTGGTAGATCAGCCAATATTATTTAATTAAAACAAACTCAAATGATAGACATTGTGGTTTCCTAGGTTATGGTGTCGGTTTTAAAGAATTTATTCTAGAGACAGACTCCAGGCTGGCTTGAACCTTACTGGCAGAAGCTGGCCTCGAACCTGTGACTTTAGCCTCTTGACTCTTGGGACCACAGACCCATCCACCTGGTGTCTCTGTCTTGGCATTTAGATAGGATTTCAGCCTGCTGCTGTGCTCCCCCCCCCCCTCAACCTCCCAGGGACACAGTTGCCTCACTTCTCCTCCTGACCCACTGCAGATTTTCCCCCAATTAAACGTTTTTAATTAGGGTCTTATTTTCTGTTTTAATGATAATCTCAATCTTAAAGCATTTGGAGGAATAAGATACAGTCTTTGCAGACTAGTAGGCTAGACTTCAAATTTTAATGAGTTAACTATTGCTCTCAGGCCTGCTTCCCCAGAAGGGGTGGGTCAGAGGTTTGGAGACAACCTCTTTCCCCTTTGTCTCCCTTCCTTCTGCAATCTTCCTTATCTAGTTTGTTTGCCCTCCCCCACCTTGGACACATCCTGTCTCCTTCATTTCTTCTTGCTTGTCTTTTTTTTTTAACCTGTAGGCCATTTGAATCTCCTCATTCCCCCCCCCCTCCACCTCAGGTTCTCTTTTCAATCAATCTCCTGTCTCCCTACCCTACCTCAGGTTCTCTTCTGCTAACTTCTCACATTATTCCTGTGAATTCTTGGCCTTGCTCAGGCATTTGGATCTCTTCTCTTTCTTTGGTAATTCGAGACAGGGTTTCTCTGTGTAGCCCTGACTACCCTTGAACTAACTCTGCAGTTGAGGCTGGCCTCGAACTCACAGAGATTCTCCTGCTTCTGCTGCCCGAGTGCTGGGACTAAAGGCCTGTGCAACGACCACCCAGATACTTTTTTAGTTTTCTATTACTTCATCTTTTATCATAAAATACTGATCCTTGGTTTTTACTCACCATTTTTCTTGCTTTTGCATGGGTCTTTCTACCTCCGTTTATTCCCCCTTCCCTTTTGGCTCTATTTGCCTCTGTGGGGTGTCAGGGTGTTTTACATATGGAAAGAGGCTGCATCTGCTGGCTTTCTGCTGCAGTTCCCCTGAGCAGCCTGTCGAGTGCCCCATGCTTACACATTTCCTGCAGCAGTGAACTGTCTGGGAACAGTAGGCAACCACTGGCCCCTCCTTCCTTTCTACGTAGAACTTAGTTGTGGGGAAAACCCCGAGCCCAGTGACAGCTTTTTTTTTAAAAAAAATGTTTTAAGTCTTTCATTCTATTTTGGGCAAGCGAAGGTGCCTTTAAGTTCTAGGACAGAAATCATCAGCTTGCAAGTAGCCCTAGGCATGCAAATGATGCTTTGGACCACTGCTGGTAGCAGGAAGGACTGCAGTGTAATTAATTTCAAATTGACATCTGGGCTCAGTGGTTACATCCGTGCTGCAGCCACTGTCTGCCCAGGGGACTTCCAGAGAATCTGAAAGGAGGAGGGATGGACATTGAGAGGAGATTCTTTTTTTGATTCAGAAGGGGTTTCTCTGTGTAACAGTCCCGACGGTCCTGGAACTAGCTCTGTAGACCAGGCTGGTCACAGAGAACCACCTGTGTCTGCCTCCCAAGTGTTGGGATTAAAGGTGTGCCCCACCACTGCCCTCAAAATACTTTTATCTAAAAAAATTGTTAAATACTATTATTTTAAAAGAGTATTGGAAAAATCTACATATTGAGGCACTTTTTGTTTTGTTTTGTATTTTGAGGCGGTGTTTCTCTAACAGCTGTGACTGTCCTAGAACTAGCTCTTGTAGACCAGGCTGGCCTGTTGAGGCAATGTTTTAATCATTTAATCTATTGACTAAATAGACTAGATAAATTTATATTATGGTGGCACATACCCACAATCCCAGCACTTGAGTGAGGTTTTGAGAAGGATTTTAAGTTCTTGACCGAGTTTGCCACTTAGCGAGACCCTGTGCTGGGTGGGAAGACCTGGCTGGGCATAGCATGTTCCAGGTCTTGAATTCTACCCCAGACCCCATGTTTCATGTCTCAGCTATGTTGGTTGGTGGCTGTCCTGGAACTCCCTCTGTAGACCAGGTTAGTCATCAAACTCAGAGATCCAGCTACCTCTGAGTACTGAGATTAAAGATGAGTACCACCATCCCCCAGGCTTTTTTTTTTTTTTATGTGCATTGGTATTTGTCATGGGTGTCAGGTCCCCTGAAACTGGAGTTATAGTTGTGAGCTGCCATGTAGTTGCTGGGAATTGAACCCAGGTCCTCTTGAAGAACAGCCAGTCAGGGCCATTTCTCCAGCCCAAGGCTGATGATTTCCTCCCAGGACAATTGGAACTTTTGTCCTATATTAATTGTATTAATTACACATATGGTTCTCCCTGGGCCTGCTCTGTATTTTCATTAAAGGTGGTACCGGGTGTATTTTCTTTTCTTTTTTTTTTTTTCGAGACAGGGTTTCTCTGGCTTTGGAGCCTGTCCTGGAACTAGCTCTGTAGACCAGGCTGGTCTCGAACTCATAGAGATCCACCTGCCTCTGCCTTCCGAGTGCTGGGATTAAAGGCGTGCGCCACCATCGCCCGGCCCGGGTGTATTTTCTTAACCATTACTATATTGAATTGATATACTTGGATAAATCTGGAGGGTGGGATAAAACATTCAGAAATACCTAAACTTTTAAGAATTAAACCTAGGACTTTTGGACAAAGGCAAAGCGCTTACACTGAGCTGTGTTCCTAGCTCCTTTCACTGTGAGAGGGTCTCAGTTGGACAGGCCAGTGGAGCTCACTCTGGACCATGGATTTTCTAATCTGCTTACCAACTCAGGTAGTGGATTGCACGCCTATACTACCCAACCCGAATGATACTCAGTATCCTTTATTTTGTGTCTGAGGACTCTGCACGTTTGCCTGCATCCCAGAGAGGGCATCAGATGTTCGTAGTGATCCACCATGTGGTTGCTAGGAGTTGAACGCAGGACCTTTGATCTTAACCACTGAGCCATCTCTCCAACCCCTGAAAATAACTCACCCCAAGTATCTGAAGACATCCCTTTTGTTGTTGTTGTTATTTGTTTGTTTTCTGAGACAGGGTTTCTCTGTAGCTTTGGAGCCTGTCCTGGAACTAGCTCATCCCAGATGAGTTGTGCCACCCAGATGTGCCACCCTCATCCCAGATGAGTTTTTAATGTCCATGTTAAAATGATACTCGTTTGTTGGTGTTACCTTGACTGTCACTTGATTTTTGATTGTCTTCACTCACTCTATAGACCAGGTTGGCATAGGAGCCTTTACTCTGCCTACAAGCACCGTGGTTAATAAAGACCATACGCCACAATACCTGGCATGTTTATAAAATTAAGTTAATTTTTAGCCTGGCGGTGGTGGTGCACACCTTTAATCCCAGCACTCGGGAGGCAGAGGCAGGCGGATCTCTGGGAGTTTGAGGCCAGCCTGGTCTACAAGAGGTAGTTCC
>NC_022028.1:35521081-35528268 GCF_000317375.1 Microtus ochrogaster | reverse complement strand
AATCCTCCCCTAGTTTAGTTACATTGCACTAATGACTTCATGGTGATGAAGTTCAAGGGGCTCGTGTTTTCTCCCGGTTGTCTCTGAAGCTTACCTGCCTGTCACTGGTTTCTTCCTCTCTAGTTGGGACTTTAGGGGTCATTGACCTCATCTTTGAATCCTCCTTCACACACCTCACTTTGGTGTTACTGTTTTCTTTTTTCTGGGTTATTTAATTTATTTTTTAAAAATATTTAAATTTATTTTATGTGTAGTTGGTACGAAGGTGCCAGATCCCCTGGAACTGGAGGTAGACAGTTTTGAACTGCCTTGTGGGTGCTGGAGGATTGAACCCAGGTCCTGTGGGAGAGCAGCCAGTGCTCTTAACTGCTGAGCCATCTCTCCAACTCCGAATTTTTTTTTTTTTTTTTGAGATAAAGCTTGAACAGTAATTTAACTACGCTCTGAGTTTCTTAAGCACTTCAATTAAAAATAGCATTGATCAGTTTGTAAGCGGCTTCCAAAAGCAGATCTGGGACACCCTCTGGAGTACCCCGACTGCTGGCCCACATAAGATGAGTTTGAATTTTCTTTTCAGCACCTAGATTATATGTACCCAGGATATCTATGTTTTTTAGTCCTTCTGTCTTGATGGGAGATTAAAAACTGTACCTTGACCCTGCTAAATTTGAGACTGGAATGGATGTCATTTCATAATGTAAACAGTTCTTAGGATAATTCTTGGCTCACATTGTGTCTGAGAATCTGTGCACATAAGAGTACGGGTGTCCTCAGATCACGGAGGTGTTGTAACTCTGGAGTTATAGCGCCCCCTATGTGTGTAGGTGCACAGGTTCCCTGCAGGATAAGCACATTGGAAAGATCACTTGGCTCCCTATGGTAGCACACGCAGGCAAACAGTCATGCACATAAAATTTCAGTAAATTATTTTTTTAAAGAACAAATGCCAGAGCTGGGTGATGGTGGTGCACACCTTTAATTCCTAGCATGAGGTGAGGCGGATGCAGGCAGATCTGAGTTAGAGGCTGGCATGGTATAAAGGACAGATGAGGTCATACAGAGAAGCTTTGTCTCAAAAAAAATAAAGCAAAATATGAGTGTTTGTCCTCTTTATGTACAGCAAGTGACTGCACCCAGATGCCAGAAGATGGAATGAGATGCCCTGGGACTGCAGTCACACAGTTGTGAGCTGCAATGTGGGCCCTGGAAATTGAGCCCAGGTCCTGAGCAAGCCATCCTAGCTCTTTTTTTTTTTGGACAAGATCTCATGTCATCCAGACTGGACTCATTCACTGTAGCTGTGAATGGTCTCTGGTTATCCTGCTGTGCCTCAATTTCTGGTATTGCTGGCAGGAGCCACTGAAACAGCTTTTTGACTCAGTACCTAGGATATCCCACAACTCCCAAATGCTGGGAATAGACATTTGAGCCCTTCTGCCCAGTTAAATCTATCTGTATATTCTTTGACGGTACACATTCTATTGCTTAATTTTAGCGAATATCTTTCTAGTTGAGTACAAAGGACTAATAACAATTTTTGTTTTTGTTTTTTTTTTAAGATCAAAAACCTCACGTGACTGGACGTGGCAACGGCCCAGTTTCTCCTCGGAAGGAAGGCTTCCGCAAAGGACCAATGATTCTGGGCCCTGCATCCCTCCTTGCATTGCTTCCCACTCTGCAGCCATGTCTCGGTCCCGTCATGCAAAGCCTTCCAAAGCAGTCAGGACAGGTCTACAGAAGAAGAAAACGACATTAAAGCAGGGTGTCAAACATGGGGAGTCAGGGAAGCTGAACCCTGGAAAGCTGAACCAAGTAACTCAAAGAGATGGTAAGAAAGAACCAGAAGACAAAAGCCCCACACCACCCAGAAGCCTTCTGACCAGAGCTGGGGCAGCCAGAATGAATCAGGATAAGACCCAAGTGGAGGGTCCAGAGTCCTTAGCTGCCAGTGGGTTTACAATGGCTCTACGAAGAAGCTCTCTGATCAGGCGACTCTCCCAGAGCCCCGTCGTTACACCCAGACCGAAGAAAGTGTCACCTGCTAAGAGTGTTTCGAAGCAGCAGTGTCCTCACGATACCCAGGATGACGAGACCCAGGATGACGTGGTGGCAGAGCACTCGGAAAATGATTGCATCCCCAGCCAAGACCCCACTGCGTCCCCAGATCCAGAGAACCTAATTGGTGAAGAGAGCTTGTGTTTAGTTGAAGGTGAGATTCAAGAGCTAACCCAGTCTTGGCCTGAAACAATAGAAGGTTCCCAAAGCTGTCCTGCAACAGATATTCCTTCTGGACCACTGGAAGGGACACACTGTGAAGGACTACTCGCTCTTCAGACATCAGATGTCAGCACATCCCCTCAGGAGTGTGCGTCTTTGTCCCAAAGATCAACACCCGAAGTCACCTCTCAGAAAAACACTAGCAATCAGTTTGAAGACTTGGGGTCACAAGGAAACTCTCTTAAGCTATCAGATCCTCCCCTGAATCCCGTGGGAAATGAATCTAATTGCTTTCCCACCTCCAGTTTTAAGATTCTACCTGAACTGGACCTTAAAAACTGCATGTCTCTTGATGGGTCTGTGTATCCCACAGCTCTGATAAGATTCCTCTTGGCAGGCTCACAGCCAGATACACTTGGTGCTAAACTCCAAGAAGGAACCCTCAAAACTAACCCTGACCAAGGTGGATGCTACACAGATCAATATATATTTGGTGCTAAACCCCAAGAGGGACTACTCAAAACTAACCCAGATCAAGATGTTTTTGGTGCTAAACCCCAAGAAGGAATCCTCAAAACTAACCCAAATCAAGGTGGATGCTACCCAGATCAAAATACGTTTGGTGCTAAACCCCAAGAAGGAACCCTCAAAACTAACCCAGATCAAGGTGGATGCTATCCAGATCAAAATATGCTTGGTGCTAAACCCCAAGAAGGAACCCTCATAACTAACCCAGATCGAGGTGGATGCTATCCAGATCAAGATATGCTTGGTGCTAAACCCCAAGAAGGAACCTTCAAAACTAACCCAGATCAAGGTGGTTGCTATCCATATCAATTTCTGGATGGCATTTCTGCCCTAGGACAGGCTTTCAGTGCTCTCCCACCTCAGTGGGTATTTCCTGGTGCTAACTTAGTTCCTGGTGAGGCCCTGGGCAAGGTTTCAGGCCTACCAGAGGATCTTGGTGCTATAACTATGCTAACCCAACAAGGAACTATGAATTTGAATATGGCTGCTCCCCCAGATCTGCCTGTCTTCCTTCCCAACCCTATAGTCCCATTGGCTACCTACAGTAATCCTCCCGGGCCTGAGCCCCACAGCTTTGCCTCCTGTGGGCTTGAGGTCCAAGGTGCTATCCCTTTAACTTTGGACTCAGGACATGTCCCAGCAAACTCCGAGATAAGTTCAATACCTCCAGCAATAGCTGCAACCAGTGTACAAGATGAGAAGCAGTTTTGTGCAAACCCTTCTCCAGCGAACAGGCAAGGGTTTACCATTGACCCTGAGAGTGGACTCCAGCATGCTCCCCTGGATCTTACCCAGGGCCCTCAGGTTACCTCCAGCAAAGTGGAAGTGGGGATTTCTCAGGTCAACACGGCCAGCTCTGCTGATGGCGAAGCCACTGGGATGTCTATGCCAGTGTCACAGGCCAGTACCTCTTCTTCACAAAAATCTTCACTGCCAACGGTGGAGAGGAAGAAACGCAAGCCGTGCGGGGTCTGTGAGCCCTGCCAACAGAAGACCAACTGCGGTGAGTGTACCTACTGCATGAACAGAAGGAACAGCCACCAGATCTGCAAGAAGAGGAAATGCGAGGTGCTCAAAAAGAAGCCGGATGCCACTTCTTTGGTACAGGTGAGGGAGCAGCCATGTGGGTGAGTGTATCTTCAGGGTTTGGAGACACCGCCCTCCCCCCCTCCATAAAATGTTCATCTCCATGAACATCTCCAAGAATTTGTGAATGATGATGTCTTGTGGAGGAGCGATGCTGGGAATTGAACTTAGGGCTTCCAGCAAGCTCAGCCTTTTTATCTTGATCGATTGGTATAGCCAAGGTTGCATGTAGCTAGCCTAGGATTACCAGTCTCCAGCCTTGTATGAGGTGGCTCAGGACAGCCTGACACCCGTGCTTCAGGTCCTGAGCCCTGCACCTGCATGAATGTCTCAGGGGGGCAATGTACATGCCATGCCCCTCTCCCCTCGGCCCCCAGTCTGATTACTTGAGTTTGCAACCTGGGACCTGCTGAGTGGAACCAACTGCCAAATCCATCATGTATGTGGCAGCCATGGGTCCACATGCAATGAAGGGTACAGTAAATTTGAGGCCAACCTGGGCTATACTGTGACTCCACCCCCCAAAGAAAGGTATCGTGTGAATTTTTAATTGCTTTAGTATTTTAACCTAGTTGTTGAGACGGGCAGGGTATCTGTATAACAGCTCTGACTTGTCCTGGAACTCCATTTATAGACTAGGCTGGCCTTGAACTGAGATCTACCTGAATTCAGTTGCAGCACCGCCACGCCTAGCTGAGAATTTTTATTTATTTATTTATTTATTGAGACAGAATTGTACTGACTGAACTCCTGGACTTTTATTATATCAGATGGGCCAGTCACTTGTTAGTATTATTTAATCTGAGGGATTGAATACGTATCATGGCTGTTAGCATGCTAAATGTGGATTCTTCCAATGATTGATGTACCCAAGTCCCCTCTATTTGATTTCCAGATTATCTCGAAATTAACTAGTACCTGCAGCCAGTGTACTTCTGGCACTGTCTGCACTCTGCGGCACCAGATCCCAGGGGAGTCGCTTTTAGTGGAGAACTGAAGCTGGGCACCACTACCTTGATAGACATTAGACATTAGGAAGTCCTGGGGACCAAAGAGGGAATGTGCTTGCCTTCAGGTCTGACAACTTAGAGGTAGAGAAGGGAGGTTCTGCGCTTGGCATTTGCACCATGATTTTTTTCTTTCTCGCCCTGATTTTTTTTTTTCCTTTTGCAACAGTGTTTCCATGTGTTACCTTGGCAGCCCTAAAACTCAGACCCACCTGCCTCCCCCTCCCAAGTGCTGGAATTAAAAGTGTGGGACACAGCACCTGGGCTCTAGTAAATGTAAAATTAAAGAAGTTATTTTGAGACAAGAGCTGGCCTCGAAGTTACATTGTAGCTAAAACCACCCTTTCTTTAATTGCTGATCTTCCTACCTCAGATTCCCAAGTGCTGGGATAGGTCATGCCCCTTGGCTTTGTTTTAGGAGACAATGTATCACTAGGCTGCACTGGTTGGCCACTAATAGCATTCCCCTTGCCTCAAGATCTGACCAGATGTGGTGGGCACACCTTTTAAACCCAACACTCCCAAGGCAGAGGCAATTCTAGAACAGCCAGGGCTACACAGAAACACCCCGTCTTGGAAAACCAGGAAAAAGATGACAACTAGTCTAATAAGCAGTTTTCCTCCTCCAGGACCTCTGTTTTAGTTCTTGCCTTGATGCACTGACCTTTAAGGATGGGTGGTGATTGGAGCATTGCAAGCCCTTTCTTTCCTCCCCTAGTCGGTTTTGGTCAGCATTTGGCCAGGCTAGCCAAATGGGTGAACTCCTAGTTCACTGAGACCCCGTTTCAAAAAACAAGGTCTGGGCCGGGCGGTGGTGGCGCACGCCTTTAATCCCAGCACTCGGGAGGCAGAGGCAGGCGGATCTCTGTGTGTTCGAGACCAGCCTGATCTACAAGAGCTAGTTCCAGGACAGGCTCCAAAACCACAGAGAAACCCTGTCTCGAAAACCCCCCCAAAAAAAAAAAAAAGTCTGGCTCCTGAGGAGCAGGTTAGGTTGACTTGACCTCTGGCCTCCATGCATGCTCACATTCACATACAGTAACTGGTCCTCGGGGGCAGCCAGAGCTCACCAGTTCTTCCTGTCTGTGCAGAAGAATTTTCCCCCCGTGTCAGAGTGCCGTAAATAAGCTGGTTTGTACCCTTTGAAACAATTCTTGGTTTCCGTTGAGATAGCCATGACACAGCCATTTTCTTGTCCCCCTGTATTAAGAGGCTTTTGGCCTCTGCATTTATCTATTTACATTTTACAGCTTGTTTTTATATCATTTTATATGTTCGCCTATTTTGTGATCAAATTTTCTGTTAAAGAGCAATGGTGGGGTCAAGACAGGAGCTGATGGGAGGTTGGGACAGGGCAAGGCTACAGCTTAGCCAAGCCATGGGATGTTGCCTAGCCTGCCTATAGGAGAAACTCAGCAAAATGTCTGCCTTTGTATGTGAATCTCTTAGGTAATTTGCAACTTTTTTTTAACCAAGTGCCAGAAATTAAGACCATTTACAAAACACTTGCTTATTTTCTGCATACAAGTGTGGGTGCCAATAATGGAAGCCAGGTCCTCTCTGCAAGTGGAGTAGGTGCTCCGAAATGTCGAGCCATCTCTAACTCCTTAAATTCAATTTAAAACAAAATTTATTTTTCCTTTATGTGCATCGATGTTTTCTGCATATGTCTGAAGGTGTCAGGTCTCCCAGAAAGGAACTGCCATGTGGATGCTGGGAACTGAACCTGGGTTCCCTGGAAGAATAGCCAGTACTCTTAGCCACCAAACCATCTCTCTAGCCCATTTTTAAATTTTTAAAAATTTTATTTTTGACAGTTTCTCTGTGAAACCCTGGCCTGGAACTTAATTGGTTACATGTTGTCCTTTTGCCACAACATCAGTATTCCATATTGAATTCAATTGACTTCTCAGGCATAGGCTTTTGTCTGCATTTATATAATACCAGGCTGGCCTCCACCTAGCTCCGACTGCCTCTGCTTCCCAAGAGCCTTGCCGCCAATGTGTAGGAAGCGAGACAGGAGTTTCCTGGCTATAGAAAGCTAGCCTGGGTTATAGGAGTCCCTGCCAAGTCAAGGAAGAACAAAAATGAACCCATACCTGGACTATGTCTTCATTACTAGCTACAAGTACAACTTTTAGATTTCAGCTGCAGCACTCTAACCTGGAAAAGGGATGGGGGAGGGCAAACTACATGTTGAGGTCACTTTGGGTCAGATGCAGCCCAGGCTAAGGGCCACGAACTTTTTTTGTTTTTGTTTTTGTTTTTGTTTTTGTTTTTGTTTTTCAAGACAGGGTTTCTCTGTGGCTTTGGAGCCTGTCCTGGAACTAGCTCTTGTAGACCAGGCTG
>NC_022028.1:35503441-35520981 GCF_000317375.1 Microtus ochrogaster | reverse complement strand
TTCTTTATGTAGGCCTTTCGTGCTATGAACTTGCCTGTCCTGGAACTAGCTCTTGTAGACCAGGCTGGTCTCGAACTCACAGAGATCCGCCTGCCTCTGCCTCCTGAGTGCTGAGATTAAAGGTGTGCGCCACCACCGCTCGGCCCATGAACTTCTTGGTAGTGGGGAAAGTGTCTGGCATTTTTCCAGGGGGAAAGACCTGAAACCAACAAATACTAACAAATACTAAATACAGCTAAATACTTACAGAAGAGATTTATTTATGAAGGGTTCACAGGATAGACAAGGACAGTTTTAATTTCTTAGTCTGGTTAACAAATGAGAATTTTTTTCAAGACAGAGTTTCTCTTTGTAATCATTCTGGCTATCCTGGAATTCACTTTGTAGACCAGTCTGGCCTCAAACTCACAGAGATCTGTCTGTCTCTGCCTCTCCAGTGGTGGGATTAAAGGCACGCACTACCACCACCTGGCCCGTTTTTGTTTTGTTTGTTTCCCAAGTGCTGGGATTAAGGGCCAACACTGGCCTTCAAAAGAAAAAAGTGTGCCCATGGGGAAGGAACAGACAGACAGACAGACAGACACTGAACTTGAACCCGGCAAAGGTTCCATTTAGATATTGGGTACCATACAGATATTGGTTAAATTCTGTGATCACAGTATGGAACTGTACGTATATAGTAACATTGGTATCTTTGTTTGATCTTTTTGTATTCATTATTTTCTTCATTTGGAAAAGGGTCTCACTGTATCCTTGCCTGACAGGCAGCTTGCTTCCATCTTCTGGGATGACGGGTGTGTCCTGTCCAGCCAGGCAACATTGGTGTCTTGAAACGGGTTAGTTTGTGCATTGAGTGTTGGGTCTTTCCAGTGTTGCCTTAACTCTTGACACACAAGCTGTCCTGCCAGACGTTCTGCCTCCAGCTATTGAAGTAATGTGGGGGCTCCAAGAGGCCAGATGACTTGCCTGAGGCTGTAATTGATGTGGAATCAGGATGTGGTGTGGGAGGTCTGTTCAGCTCTTTGAGCCTGCAGATAAGCAGAATTTGAGGGCTGGAGGGGCAGAACCCAGCCACAGCCTGGTTGGGGGGAAGGAGATGTGTTGGAATCCTAAATTCCTTTTCAGATATGTCTTTCTCGCTATTCCTTAGAATTGGCTGTCCAGCAAGTCCAAGGGATCCTCGTAATGTCTGCCACCCCAGTGCCAAGATTACAGCCACCTGCTTTCTTTAAAAATCCTATATGGGGTGGGGCGGTGCTCAGGGTTCACTCTGGAGCCTTCAGCAGACTAAATGGACATTCTTCATCACCAGACCTCAGCAGTTTGCCCCCCCCCCCCTTTTTTTTGACAGGGTTTCTCAGTGTTGAAGCCTTGGCTGTCATGGAACTTGCTGTTGACCAGGCTAGCCTCTAACTTGCAGAGATTCACCTGCCTCTGCTTCCCGAGTGCTGGAGTTAAAAGACATGTGCCACCACACCCAGCACCTCAACAGGTTTTTTATTTGTCTTTTATGAACGATGGTGTTTAGCCCACATGCATGTCTAGGTGAGGGTGTGAGATCTCCTAGAACAGGAGTTACAGACAGTTGTGAGTTACCATGCAACTGGGAATTGATCTAGGGTCCCGGAAGAGCAGCCAGCGTTCTTAACCACTGAGCCATCTCTCCAGTCCCGCCTTTTAATTTCTCATTACATTGCTCACTTGTAGTTGGTTTTATACATTTTGGACAGTCATAATTCTCCAATGACATAATTACACTGGCTGCGAGTCAGGAGAACTCAATTTAATAATGGCACCAGTGGAGTGTATATGACTGTATTGTCCCCGATGGGATCAGGATGGGATCAGAAGTGCTGGGAGTTCTCCTTGACCCCTGCTGCCAGACCCCAGTGCTCTACCAATTATCTTTCAAGGTGACCTGTGGCAAAATAGCCCTGGGTTTCTAGCTGGGGTTAACCCTTTAGCTCCTGACACCTGCAAGCTATCCCTAAAGGGATAATGCAAAATGCTAAACATCACCCTTTTGGATATCCAGAAATGGAGCGAGGAGTAAGCATGTCAAAGGCCTTTTTTCAAAACTGAAACCGTTCAGCTGAGTAGCCCTGACTGACAACTAGCCTTAGGTTCATGAGTGTTTTTATTTTATTTCAATATATATTAGTGTGTGTGTGTGTGTGTTGACCACTGTGTTTGGGTGCCTGGAGGCCAGAAATGGAGGGGAGGCCAGATCCCCTTTACTGGAGCTGAGTAACAGATTGAGAGCAGTCTAGATACAGCGAACCAAGAGCAACAAGCCTTCGCTCCAGGCGCTATTTTATTTGAGGGCTTGGACCATATAGCATTTCTAGACCTGGGGTAAGAGTGGCAAGCTAGTTTCAGTGTCCTGTGATTGAGTTTGGGGCCTGCGGGGGCTGTGTGAAGCCATAAAAGGAGGCTGGGGAAAGCGGCTAGACTGTAGAAAGGACTGCCAAGGTTTTCCTAGAACCACAGTAAGCGGACAAGCAATTCCATTGACAAACTGAACTGTAGTTCTGGTCTATTGCTTTGTGTGTGTGTGTGCGCGCGCGCGTGTGTGCACACGTGGACATGCTCACAATGCTTATGGAGGTCAGAACAACTTGTGGACGTGGTGCAGGTGGATCCTAGGTGCTGGGTAACTCAGGTCCAGGGGCTTGGTGCTAGGTGACCCTCCACACCGAGCCATCTCAGTGACCCAAGCCTGACTTCCCTGGGAACAGCAAGTTTGATTGATAAAGATTCTAGGTTTTCCTCTTTCTTCTGGAGAGCAGCCTTGCGCTCCCGCTCCCAACTCCCTTCTTCACCTTCCTAGTGCTGGAATCACAAGGGTGTACCACCGCACCTGGCTTCTACCTACAGATTCTACAGGAGCCACTTGATTTGGGGGTGCCTCTCTGAAATCTTTGTATGTGAATGTGCCATGGGATTCATGTGGAAGTCAAGATAAATTCGTGCCATCTGGCTTGGCAGCAAGATGGCCATGCAGCCGTCTCCCCATCCTGGAAAGGCTCTCAGTTACATGCACACATGTAACTGCATGTGTGCATGCCTGCCTCTGTGTGTACAGGTGAGCGCAGAGTTGGAGTTAGATCGGAAGTCACCTGGCATGGGTACTGGGAACTGAACCCATACCCTGTAAAGAACATGCACTCCCTAAACACGTCTCTTTCCCCTGAACCTTTACTGAACCTTTGAATACCTTTATTGATTGCTGATTTAACCTATTAAACTCCCAGCTCTGAACTGAGCTGCACATCTTCAAGGGGCTGGCACTGGAACAGACTGCTATGGTGATGGACAACCTGCACCCTCATCCTGCCCCAGTGGTACTGGGAGTGGACTTTCTGTAGCCCTGGGCACTTGCACGAACTATTTATTTGCTCAGATGAACTTTGCCTTCATTAACTAATTTTTCAGAACAGGTACTAGGATAGCTTTCTTTGAGGTTTTGGTTTTTTGAGACAGGGTTTCTCTGTAGCTTTGTAGCCTGTCCTGGAACCAGCTCTGTAAACCAGGCTGGCCTCGAACTCACAGAGATCTGTCTGACTCTGTCTCTCCAGTGCTGGAATTAAAGGCACGCACCACCACCACCTGGCCCATTTTTTTTTTTTGTTTTGTTTTTTGAGGCAATCTTGTTATATAAAGCTGTGGCTGGCCTGGTATTTGCTACCTCCCAGGCTAAACCTTGGAATTCAGTGTAGTGCTTCCACCTCAGTTTCCCCTGGGTGCTTCAATTGCAGACTTGTAAATGTGATTTTTAGTTGAGGGTTTAAAAGTGCCTGCCTCAGCCTCCAGAACGGTAGAGGCATTCAAAAGTGTTGTCACCTTGTCTAGCTCCTTTTTCTCCCCATCTGAGAATTAAAAACTTTTTGGGTGGCTGGGCATTTTGGGGAATGGTGTAGAGTGGGAAATCTGGGAACGGGAGTATCTAGCTCATTAGAACATTTCCATAGCACGCATGAGTCCCTGGGTTCAAGCCACAGTACTAATAAATAACTAAATAAATGGGAAATCAATGCATGCCGTACGGGGAAAGTGTGCTTTCGTGGCAACCTCCAAGCCTCGGGAGGGAGGGTGACGGAACGCAGGCCTTCCGGCCCGCACTCAATTCCGAGTTTCTGGTTGTGGGAATCTGTTCCGAATCCAACTGCAAGTGGAAAACCCATTTTTGGCCTCGCAAGCAGGAAAGCCGTCCTGCCAATCCTGCAAATGTACTGCAGAAACTTTGGCCCCAGGAGGCAGGAGCGTGGGCTTGCTTCCCAAGATCTGTGCAGCTGTCAAGGTGGCTGGGATGGGACTGGGATCTGTCACTGCAGCTTTTTGGCAATGACCTTGGGACCAGCCCAGCTTGACACAGCCACTCTGGTCCTCTGCCACTGGAGTCTTTGCGGCTGTTTGCAGAAGTGCAAGGGAGCTAGCTGGAGAGAGGCTGCTCTTCTTGGTCCTGCCTTTTCTGGTGTCTGGCAGGTGTCATGTGGTGCCAGCTTCCGATGGCTACCACCCACTGAGCATGGGTGAAGTCCAGGTGTGTGTCTGTCGGTTGCAGAGGGCTGAGGTGGCATGTTCACCCCTGGGTGGTTTGACTATTGAAAGGTGGTGTGCAGGCAGGCTCGGTTGCATGCGTGGGTGGAGAGGAGCCAGAAGCACCCCTTTCCCCCAAAGCTTCGGGTTGGAGTCTGCCGCGGATTTTTCTTGGCACTGAAGGTCACCAGTTTACACTCAGCCTCTAGGCACTCTAGTCACCGAGAGTGGCAAGTGTATTTTGAAAAAACGCCACCCTCCTCTCCTATCCATCCCGTCCTGTTTCTCTTCTTAGTGCCTGATTGCTATTTATTTATTTTTTTAGTCCGACTTTATCGTTGGGCATTTATTGACAGAAATCAAATCTGGGCCAAGCGCCGGCTCCACCGAGGTGTGGTTCCCAGGAATGAGACAGGCAGCCCCACTACAGCTGAGCCTGTGCTGTCCTCACGTAACCTCCCTTCCTTCAATATCGCCAATATTTAGTCTTGCCTTATAAAGTCAAAATGCACAATACCTTCCCGGATTGCTGTGAGCTCCGATGCCCCCTTAGGCTCAGGGCTATCTCCTGCCGGGTGGTACAGAGCAGCGCGCCCCTCCCTGCGCCAACCTGCCCTGGTGCCACCCAGAGGTTCCTGCTCAGGGAGACTCCGCCATCGATCCGATGGTGGCGACCTGGGGGATTTGTGAACATTGTCTCTTGCAGAAGCCTCCTGTGATTTCGGTGGCGGCGACCAGATCCTCTGTAGAGAACTCCATGTCGCAGCTTGTGGCTGCCTGTGTCCTGTGGTGAGAGCCCAGCCTCACAGAGATCCTTTGTCTGGGATAGTGCTAGGCTGCGAAGATCACTTTGGAGTCTCTAAGCTCTGCCTTGCCATTGGCTGCACTCTTTGTGGGGCTGTTTTTGCAAAAGGCATGCCCAGCACGTCTACAGTGCTGGCAGGCCAGGGCTGCCTTTAAACACCATGATAATGATACCAAAAGCAGTTTGCAGAACTGCTCTCTGTGGAGGCTTCCTCTGCAGAAGCAGGCAAGATGGCTACCTCGTGGGCTTCGCCGTGAAGAATGCAGAGTCTAATTAAGAAAGACTTTTAGGGGGAAAGGGGGCATTTCCCTCCATCTTTATTTATGCAAGGTTGTTGATTGTTTTTCTTTCCATTGACTTTTAAAGTACATTTTTACATGGGCTCTTCAGGAACTGACTGACAAATATGTTGGTGGTATTAAAAATTAAGATATAAGTAGTTTTAACAGAAGCAACAAAATTTTTTTGTGGGGAAGGGTGGGAACTGATATATATTATATATAATATATATATATCATTTTAATGGAGGCTCATATTTCAATTTTACTTTTTTTAAATTTTAGGTTACAAAAGAGAACAAGAGGCCCCAGAGGGAAAAGAAGCCCAAAGTTTTAAAGGTAATCAGCTGTTGATTAAATGATAATATCTTTTTCCATTTCATTAGTGTTTTCCTGTCACCTGAGGGTGAATTTGCAGTACAGTGGATGCATGGATTTTCACTCAAGTCTCTCCTCCCTTCCCCCTTATGTCCACATTAGCTTCCTTTATTTTCAGCTTTCTAACACGTCTTACATGAAGGAAGTTTATATGCAAAGTGTTGAGTAATTCCTTCTCTAGCTCTCTGTGTGCCACCTGCATCTGTCATTGCACCCAGTGGACTTTAGCTCCATGGTAGAGAAGTTGACAGCTATGATTCATATTGTGACATTTTTTTTAAACATGCAGAAAATACGATGGTAAAATCTGATAATTTTTTTCCTCAGAGTGGGGGAAGGGAAATGTCCTTAGGTTTTAGCTGAACTTCAGCTAAACTCTAAATGCTTAATATGAAGTGTTCAGTATGTCATCCTTAGTTTGAGCTGTCATAGATTGGAAGGAATCAGTTGTATAGATTGCATGTTGGTGCAGATTGCATGCTGAGAGTTCAGCTGTAACCTGATTTGGACGTTAGCTCAGAATCTGCAGCAGCTTTGTTATTATGGTATTTGGAAGAGTTAATTTAAAGGCCTATGGTCCCACTAAAAGTTCAAGGCTAGGTAAGCCTTAGCCTAGCAAATTGCTTCAGGTTTAAGCTTTCTTTACAATACAGCAATACCATTAGTGCTAGCAATCCTTTTAAATGTAGAGAAAATATTAAGCAGTAAGACCGTTGATCTTTAGAATTGTATGTTTAATGTAAAGGGACTTAAGTAATCATAGCTTTGTGTCTGCAAAGTTTTAGGGCTCCAGCATGCTGAACTGAGGCAGATTCTGATCTCACTGGCTGCCCTGTTGTGTCAACTAGAAATGCTGGCACTGAGAGCCAGTCATTGCCTTGCTCTCTGGTTTCTTTGACCACCTTGAGGTTTCTGTTTCCTGTGTGCACACAGAAAGGACATGAACATCAGTCATTAAGACGTGCTTACTACAAAATGACCACAGAGTCAGCAAACTAACCAGTAGGATTTGTGAAGAGTGAGCTCATGGCACGAGGCCCGGATATAGCAAGTAGGGAATGTTTGTAGGTACATTAAACCATCTTCTTATGATCTGACTACCCACAACTTATTAGGCTTACCTCCCAGCTCTAGACCAGACTATCGCTGATTTTAAATCCCTCTGTTGAATGATATGGGGTTGTGTGGTTGGTGCACCTGTATTCCTAGCCCTTTGGAGGTGAAAAGAGAAGGGCCAGCCTCACCTGGCTAGTGAGTTTGAGGCTAGCCTGGATTACTTGATTGTTCTTTGTTTTCAATACAGAGGGTTTCCCTACCTTTCCTGGAACTTTAGCCCAGGCTGGCCTCGAACTCAGATCCGCCCGCCTCTGTCTCCTGACAGACCTTTTTCTAAAAACCACAAAGAAGCAAGTTTCGTGTTGGTGTACATGAATGACTCATAAATGGTGGGTGTGTGTGCACAAGGAGCACAGCACGTGCAGAGCTCATTCTGGCCCCTGAGTTCCATCCTTGGGGTGTGCCATTTAACTCTATGTTTTGTTATTCTGTGCATGTCTGCCACCTGTAACCTGTCAGAAGTATATGAAGCCTGTCTGTGAATGGCCCAATTCCTTCTGGCTCAGGGAGGACGGAATTCTTGCTTCCTAGTCATCAGCTGGTGTCTGAATAATAGAGGATTACCATAAATACTTTTTTTTTTTTTTTTAAAGTCTCGAATGAAAATCTTTGGGGTTGTGGGAACTTGTCTCAGACCAGGTTGGCTTCAGATCTGTCTGCTCCTGCCTCCCCAGTGCTGGGACTGAAGGTGTGCACTGTCAGCACCTGGCTAAAAATGTTACTTTGAAATTTTTGTATTTCTGTTTTTGTTCTGTGCAAATGAGTGAAGGTAACTATGGAATCCAGAAGAGGGCATCAGATCTCCAAGCACCGAGTGACAGGTGGTTCTGAGTCACTTGGCATGGGTGTAACTAAGTGCCCTGAATTGCTGAACTATTGCTTCAGTACTCTTATTCAGTACTCTTACTATTTTTTACTGTTGTTTTTGTACTTTTCCCATATATATAATTTTTTTTCTTTAAGCTAGACTCTCAGGTAGCACAGGTGGCATGGAAGTTGCTGTGTTGTTGCCCACACTCACCTCAAACCCCAGATCTCGTCTCAGAATTCTGAATGCTAGAATTTCCAACATGGGCCAATATTTCTGGCTAACCTGAATGTGCTTAATGTTGGGGTTTAAAAGTTTTTTTTTTCCTTTAGATTTTCTTTTCTTTTTTTTTCTTTTTTTTTTTTTTTTTTTTTTTTGAGACAGGGTTTCTCTGTGGTTTTGGAGCCTGTCCTGGAACTAGCTCTTGTAGACCAGGCTGGTCTCAAACTCACAGAGCTCCGTCTGCCTCTGCCTCCCAAGTGCTGGGATTAAAGGCGTGCGCCACCACTGCCCGGTTCCTTTGGATTTTCTGTTCTTTATGGAGAACTTTCTCAGCCCTAGTGGCCTGTGGCCAGTGGCATATGTAGACCAGGATCTTCCTGCCTCTGCTTCCTGAGTGATGGGACTTCTTATTTTATTTTAAAAATGTCTTGTACAGTGATTTTGATCTTATTCAAAACATGTCCTGTCATGTGTATATGTATGCACATAGATGGAAATAAAATCTATTTGTTGCATCTATAGAAAACAGCCTCAACTCATGTGTTCTTTGGCATGAGATGCAGGATTTAGGGGTAGTGTATCTAAGGTTCTATTTGAGTGACCCCTATTCAGGGGCTCAGTGATGGGACTCTGCAGATGGGATTGGCCACCTCTCAGGTGGCATTATGCCAAAGACCTGTTTCCCTGGGCTTCACTCTAAGCCCTTAGTCCTTCATATGGCCAGGTCACCCACCATAATGGATGGGGCAAATGGCTGATTTTCTGATCTTTTTTTTCCATATATTTTTTTTATATTTTTATTTTTCTCTTGAGACAAGGCCTCACTACGTAGATTGGATTTCCTGACTCTGCCTCCCGAGTGCTGGGATTAAAGGTCTGCGCCACCAATGCCTTGTTATAACTTTTTTTGCTTTTGGACCAAAACGAGGATTATGGAAGTAGTGAGTTTGGCGGAAGTCAAGCCTATGCTAGTGTTCTCACCTGTAAGTCTAAAGCCGTCTCAAACCAAGTGGGTCCTCTCTTCCTTCGTCACCAGGGGATATTTTCCTAGTATCTGGTTATAAAATATTATTGAAGTACTCCCATTATTTGAAATGTCCATTGATATTAAAACCAGGAAACTGTCTTCAGAGCAGCTTCTAAAGTGATCTTGTATCAACCTTCCTTGATGATGCTGATAAAGGAGAGACTCTAGGGGTCTGGGATGGAGAGGACATTGGGCCTGTGTCACAATAGCATGTAACATGTATCTATGCGTGCATGAAAGCATGGTCTCATGGCACAATTTTCAGAATATTGCCTCATTTGAATGTTCCATAAAGGTTTCTTTCTGAATAATGAGTATATACAAAAGAATGGGACCATAATGGTGTGTTTGTAGTGTATACACACACACACACACACACACACACACACACACACACACACACACAGTCCAATGTTTTTCCTGCTACATCTTGGAGATAAAAGCCTAACAAGGAAGGGCAAGCCAGAAGCTTAAGCAAGTGAGTTATAAGTTGTGCTCAGTATTTGGAAGTAAGGCTTGGTGCTTTTTAGGTTTTTGTTTCATAGTATTCTGACACAGGATGCGGGTGGCTACCAGAACATTTAGTTGTAACTGTGAGACACTATTTCCTTCACTTGTTGATTGTTACCATGTATTCTAGGGATATTACATAGACTTGGTGCCTTTTCATTTTGAAACACTTTATAATTTTGATACCTTTTTATCTACTATAAATTAGAATGGAATAGTGAAGGATTTCTCATAAGTACAATTGTTTGGTGGTTTTTTGTTTTTTTTTCATTTTTCCAGATAGGGGTTCTTTTGTGTAACCTTGGCTGTCTTAGAACTAACTCTGTAGACCATAAAGGCCTTGAGCTTCACAAAGATCCGCCTGTCTCTGCCACCTAAGTGCTGGGATTAAAGGTGTGTGCCACCATCGTGAGGCTCTTTTTTTAATTTAAATTTTCTGTTTGTTTTGCTTGCATGTATGTCTGGTGATCCTCTGTTACTAGAGTTACAGTCAGTTGTAAATTCCCATAGGTGCTGGAATTGAACCCAGTGCTCATAAGCATTGAGCCATCTCTACAGCCCAATGTTAAACCAGACAGGGTCTCTTTGTAATGGTCCTAGCTGTCCTTGGACTAGCTCTCACAGACCAGGCTAATCTGGAACTCTCAGATTCACCTGCCTCTGGAGTTCTGGGATCAAAGGTGTGTGCCACCACTGCCTGGCTTATTATTTATATAAGGTGGCAGAGTAAAGGGGGTGTTGGGAAAAGGGGGGTTTGGAGGTGCAGGATGAGGGATGACACTGTCCTTTAATCCCTGCATTCAGTGGGTAGAAACAGGCAGATCACTGAGTGAGGCCAACCTGGTCTATCGAGTTAGTTCCAGGACAGCCAGGGCTGTTAAACAGAATCCTGCAGTAACAATTAGCCAGCCTGCTCTACATAGTTGAGACCTTAGTGACCTTAGAGTTGCCTAGGGATGTAATTCAGTCTCAAGTATGCTTATTGCATTCCCAGCCTCACAACCTGCAATACTAGCACTTACATCCACCACTCAGAAGGTGGAGGCAGAAGGCAGAAACAGCAGGTTCCAGGTCTAGGCTGGTCTGGATTACATGAGACCCCGTGACACACACACACACACACACACACACACACACACACACACGGCAAGGCAAGGCCAGAATACTTTCAACACAGAAAGGGTGTGTGTGTGTGTGTGTGTGTGTGTGTGTGTGTGTGTGTGTGTGTGTGTGTGTGAGAGAGAGAGAGAGAGAGACAGAGACAGAGACAGAGAGAAAGAGAGAGTTCAGTGTGGTCAGCCTGGCACAGACAAAGCCTTTGCTATGCAGGAAGATTCATTCACAGGTACATACGGGGCTTCTGGTTTTCATACCTAGAACTGCAGCAAACCATTTTGCCTAGAAATGAGCAGACCAATTTCAGGGCTCAATTCTCACCCAGGCAGCCCACGTGTAAACCATTTGTTCATCGCTGCAATGTGAGCGTTTCTAACCTGATGATGCAGGTCCAACTGTGTTGGCTTGCACCTGTGCCCCAGCATTGGCGAGGCTAAGAACAAATGATTGCCTTGAGGTGGAGACCAGCCTGGCAACCTGAGAGTATGGCTAGCCAGGCTCAAAACCACTCTGTGTCTATCCTGTGATTTCTAGGAATCTTGCAGATTTGGAGTAGATACAAGGCAAGTGGGGTAAATGAGCTGCAGGAAATCTTCATTCAGACCCTTCCAAAACAACAAAAGAGCTGTCATTTCTTTCTGGTCCACAAAAAAACGTGTGTGTGTGTGTGTGTGTGTGTGTGTGTGTGTGTGTGTAGCCCAGAAGTCAGTTCAGTGCCTTATTCTTCCCCAATCCCCCCCTCCACTTTTCGTGGCATTGAACCTGGAGCTCCCAGATTGGCTAGGCTGGCCAGCCAGTGAGCTCGAAGAGTCAGGCTGTCTCCAAGCCACATGTCTCCTGGAGCTATTGTTTCAGACATGCTTGCACAACAAGCACCTTAGGATCTCAGCCGGCTCCCACGCTGTGTTTGTTCTGGTAATTCATGATACCTGAGGTCATCTTCCTTAGCATCCCCCACATAGTTATCATAATAATTCAACTGTGAGATATAATTTCATTAAATATTTGTTAAGCACTTACTCTATTGGCTTTAATTCATGTTCAAATTGTAATATCTATAGTATTTAAACTTTTTAAAATTATATTTATTTGTGGGGATTGGCCGTGTGCCACCTTGTAGGTATCAGTTTCTGAAGCATCCGTGTTGTCTCATTATATAGTCCAGCCAATCCTAGTAGCTGAGGCTCCTCTTGCACCCACAATTCTTCTGCCTTGGCCACTTTATTGCTAAGATTAGAAGTGTGCACCGACACACACAGCTTGGAATGCTCTTCAGTGGTGGAATTATTGTTGTCTTTTGTTTTTTCTAGACAGGGCTTCTCTGTAATCCTGGCTGTCCTGGAACTCACTCTGTAGACCAGGCTGCCTCCGCCTCCCTAGGGTTGGGATTAAAGGTGAAAATAATTTCACCACTTAGCTCAGTGAAATTATTTTCATTGTTGTTATCAGGTGATAAAGGACATCCTTGCTACCTGGGACATTCCAGTATTTCTCTCCTCAATCCCAGCAACTCTTGTGCCTGCCCTCTCCTAGACTGAATTTGTGTTCACAGGGATGCTAAGGGTTACTTGAGTCCTCTGTTATGTAGGGCCCAGGGACTAAACATAAGCCGGCTGTTTTAGTACCATCAGCAACCTTGATCCACTAAACCATCGCACTTTGATGTCATGTTATTCCTGCCTGTGGGTAAGGTCTTTCTGAGCTGTAAGGAAATTCAAACAGCCATAACGGGGGGCAGGAGACAAGATACAAGACATAAAAATGGCAAAAACCTTCAGTTTTTAAGAGTAGCTCATGGTATGGTTTTAGCTCAGTGGTAGAATGATATCTAGACACATTCACATTATCTGTTTGGGACAGGAACTCAGAACCAGAACCAGAGATCTGCCTAGGTTTGGAGGCATGTGCCACCATACCTGGCAACATTTATTTTGGAGATGGGGTCAGAGGCCATGCTGGCCTCCATCTGCTCACACCTCTCCTGCTACAGCCTCTAAACCTGGAATTTAGCAGGTGTGAGTCACCCACTCAGCTTGCGGCTCTAGTTAATTTCCAGATGACTGTAAGGCAAACAGTGAAGCTTCAGTTGGGTAAGCACAGTGGCAGCCTAGACATTCTTCCTTTATCTGCCTCTCACAACTGCCCCTTGCTCTCACCTTCCTTATCTGACTCGCAATCCCACCTTGGAAAATGGGATTTCAAACCCCTCAGCCTGACTTCTCCAGGCCTTGGTGGTGGCAGCTCTGAGGGAAAGATTTGCTTCTGGTCAAGATAACAAAGGAAGTATTTCTTCAAGCCTTCCTCAGGCAGATGAAGGAAACAAGCACCTTAGGACCCCTCTGAGAACGGTATTGGTTTGCTAAGGGGTTGCCTGGCTAATTACCACAGTGATAGCACTCCCTGGCAAGGCCTTGGGTACTACAGGAAAAGGAAAGCGTCCTCAGATAATGGCACTCAGTGTAGTTTAATATCTGCAGGGTCTCACTGTTTGGCTCTGGCTCTTCTGGAACTCACTATGTAGGCTGGTGACCTCTGCCTCCAACTGCCGGGAGGGATTAAAGGTGTGCACAAACATACAACTAAATGTCTCAGGCCCACGCCCCCACAGCTGGTAAGAGTTTGTGTCTTTGGTTCTTGGATCTAGAGAAAAGGGTCCTTTTTTCTTTGGTTCCTTTGTATGTCTTCATGAAATTCACTCTGGCCCTGGGGCCTGGAATTTCTGATTCTCCTGTCTCAGCCTCTGGAAGAATGGATCTAAAGTTGGTACTTGAATTTATGACGATCCTGCTTTCCCTCATTCAAGGATTACACACCAGGTTAAAGGAACACTTGGCGTGGTGTGGTTGCGTCTTCTTGTAATTCTAGATATTTTTTTAATATTTATTTATTTGTTTATTATGTATACAGTATTCTTCCTGCAGGCCTCACTACAGATGGTTGTGAGCCACCAAGTGGTTGCTGGGAATTGAACTCAGGACCTTTGGAAGAGCAGGCAATGCCCTTAACCGCTGAGCCATTTCTCCAGCCCTAGATATTTTTTTTTTTTTTTTGAGCCTGTCCTGGAGCTCTGTAGAACAGGTTGGCCTTGAACTCAACAGAGTATGGCAATTTTCAAAAAGATGTATCTGTTTCATACATCTGTATGTATGCATTCAATTTCATGTCATTCCTATTTGAATTTTAATTGTCAAGTTGTAGCTGGATATATTCTTTTTTTCTTGAACATTACATATAGTTAACACCAGGTTGTAAATAATGTGCAGTTTTAACATCATTGTCCCAACAAGGCTTTGTTCAAAGCCCTCCATCAGCACTAATGTCTCTGCTCTTCCCGCAATTATTTAAGTGGACCAGTAAATGAGTAGCGTTTTTGATGTTTCAACATGTTCTCTCTAGCCCACACAGCCTAGGCTGTCCCTCAAACTTGGCAATCATCGTGGCCTTCAACTCCCAGGTAGTGAGATTATAGGTATTAGCCAGGATACCTGATGTACCAGTCAGTGTTCTTGGTTCTGAGGTAGGGTCTCGGGTAGCCTAGGTGGACTTCTTTACCTCGCCTCTTGGTTGCTGACATTATAGGCACGCTCAGTCTTTTTCTTAAGCTCCTCCCACCAGTTGGAAGGATGGGACAGATGGAAAATCAAACAGCTTGAGGTATATGGCAAGACTCAAAAAGAAACCACACGGGACTAGAAAGATGTGGTTAAGAGCACTTCCTGCTGTATTCTCGGTATGCGTAATGTCAGCCGGCTCACAACCACCTTTAATTCCAGTTCGTGGGGAGCCAATGCCATCTGAATTCGGAGGGGAACACAAGTGTTCACCACCACACCTTACATCTGAATCAGGTTTTTAAATTGCATTTTATGCCATTTACCTTCTGGTTTGTGTTTGTGGGGATGGGGGCGGGGTATTGTTAGACTCAGAGCTGCCTGCCTCTGCCTTCAGAGGGCTGAGGATAAAAACATGTGCTGGCATGTCTGGCTGTTGCCTTCAGTCTGTGTGCCACATATGTGGCTTGGTGCCTTTAGGGGTCAAAAGGTGATGTCTCTTGGACTGTAGTTACAGACGGCTTTCTGCCATCTCTCCAGCCCTGGGTGTCATATTTTAAAAAATACTTCTTCTTGACATCTTTCTCATTGAAGTGGGGCCCTGACTGTTTCTGCCATTTACTACGGTACTTTGTTCCTGAGTAGTGTTGTATTGTTAAGTATACTATGTTGTGTTTGTCCATGTCTCTCTGTTGACATTTGAATTGTCTCTTTCCCTACTATGAAGAAACCCATTGTGAAGATTTTTATTCAAGGTTTTCTGTGCAGAGGGACCGAGTGAGTGCTCTCATTTTCCTGGATAAATGGCAGTGGAGTTGCTGAGTCATGGCACTTACGACTTTCCCCCAGCAGCAATGAATGAGTTTCAGTTGCTGGGCAGCCTAAGTGGGACCTGGCAGATTTTGCCTTTGGTCATTCTAAGCACAGCTACAGCATTTTAATTCTTGACCCAGTGTGTGCTTGGATTTCTTGAGGCAGGGTTTTCTGTAACACTCCTGGCCAGATAACAGGCAGACCTCATCAACCTGAGTCTCTTAGCTCTTTTTTGGTTTTTCAAGACAGGGTTTCTCTGTAGCCTGTCCTGGAGCTAGCTCTTGTAGATCAGGCTGGCCTCGAACTCACAGAGATCTGCCTGTCTCTGCCTCCCGAGTGCTGGGATTAAAGGCGTGCGCCACCATCGCCCGGCTTGAGATGAACTCTTGATGTTTGGTTGGCCTGGGAATCTTCATAGACTTGGTGGTCTCTTACTGGAGGCTGCCTTTATCTCTGTCTCCGAAGTGTTCTGGCTACAGGTGCATGCCACCATGCTGGGATTAAGCTAAAGAAAGGACTTCAAATCTGGCACCTCCTTTAGGCCGTGGATCTCTGAGTTCAAGGTCCTGGACAGCCAGAGGGAGGGGATTTCTTTCACCCACAAGCCCTGAGTAACCTTGCTTGCACCAGTCTCCTGCTTCTCCTTTGAGAAAGCCAGGATTAGAGATGAGAGCTGTCACCTGCCTCACAGTTGTGTGTAGACTACCACCTTAAGACTTTCTGTTCTGGAATTTGCTTAGCTGTTTTAAATTTCTGAGGTCTGTTTGTAGCTTATAAATGAGTGATGGGGTTTCGCATGTTTCTCCCTTGAAATCCCTTCCAATAAGGGGACTTTTTTTCTCAGCTTAAAATTTTTCTTTTTGTATTTTATCATTTTTTAAAAATTTTTCTTTATTTTACATTCCAACCACTGTTCTCCCTCCCATCCTTCCTCCTGCCCCCCTCCCCTCCCCATTCTTAAATTTTTCTTAAAGTAAGCTGCCTTGAGTTGCCCTCCTCCTGGTACAGACTCCTGGGGTTGGCTAAGAAGGACAGTTGCATTTGTTTGAGAAAAGGTGTGGCCTATATGGGGTTTCATTGGCCTGAAGTTCACTATGTTGTAGCAGAGCGCTCCTCACCCTCCCCATTGCATTTATACGCCGGAACCACCACACTAGACCTTAGGATTTTTATTTTTTGGAAAGAAACCAGAGAAGGCGGATAATTTGCCTTAAGGGTCTATCATATATCTTCTCTGAAATTAGTTACCCTGCCGTGGTCTGCACTGAAAGTTCCAGCTCTTGAGGTAGGAACAAGATGAGTGATCTTCATCGCTGGTGGACAAGGGGTCTAGAACAAGGCTGGCCTCTGAGAAAGGCACCTGCCTCTGCCTCTCCATTACTAATATTCAAGGTCTGGGACACCATACCTGACTGTGCTGTTAATTTTTGATGGAACTAGGAAATAATCCCAAGGCCTCTGCTCCACCACATTTGTCATTAGATCGCACGGGAGGTGTGGAGGAGAGCACCAGGATGGCGTAGTTTGAGAGAGAGCTAGCCTTCCTCTGCCATAGTGGTGCTCACAGTTGGAGTGTATGTGGTCTTCTCAGCTGGCTCCCTGCTAACTTACTCAGCCTCGAACCTTGCCCAATCATGCTTCTGCATGTGACAGTCTTCTGAGTGTCAGCAATTTGTCACCTAATTGGTAAGGAATAGGATGGACCGCAGGCACACAGTAGTAAAGGTGGTTCAAGGTGACTTTAGAAATTTGCAGATGCACTGGACTTGTTGAACACCTGAAGTGCAGATATCCCTGGATATCTAGTGTGGTTGAGTGTGAGTGTGCGTGTGTGTGTGTGTGTGTGTGTGTGACTTTGTTGTACACACAGAAGAGGGCACCAGATCTCCCAGGACTGGAGTTGTAGGCAGTTGGAAGCTTCCAGGTGTGGATGTTAGGAACCAAACCCAGATCAGCAATGAAATCAGCACTGAGCCAGCCCCTAGTGGTGCATACATGGGTTATTTAATTTTTTTTAAGTGCTTGCTGTTGTGAGATGTGGGTCCTGGAAGAGCGTAAGATGTGAGCAACTATACCAGGGTGATAATCATTTCAGGGCAGGTAATCCAGTGCCTGAGGGTTGAAGAAGAAATGCCAGGCAATCGTTCCCTAGGGTATAGTGCACAAAGCCGTGACTCATTTCTCTCCTTTCATACTGTGTGTGTGTGTGTTAGAAGGCAGGTGAGAGAGAAAGAACTTATGCATATGATGACAGCTCCATCTTCCAACAGATTTTGACAAATTGTTCATGCCTGTGATGGGGTTACAGGGAAAATTCACTATGCTGTGCACTTCAGCTTTGCATCACAAATGCCCCAAATCCTTTTTTTTTTTTTTT
>NC_022028.1:35497133-35503341 GCF_000317375.1 Microtus ochrogaster | reverse complement strand
GCTCTGTAGACCAGGCTGGCCTCGAACTCACAGAGATCCGCCTGCCTCTGCCTCCCGAGTGCTGGGATTAAAGGCGTGCGCCACCATCGCCTGGCGCCCCAAATCCTTTGTGATGCTGGGTATTGAATTCAACCACACATCTGAACAGGTGTATTACTACTTTTGATTGGCTGAGTCACTCTCTATAGCCCTGGCCAGCCTCCAGGTCATAGACCAAACACAGGTTTAGATGCCTCTGCCTCCTTGGGGTTACAGGAGTGAACTGTGTGGTTTACATGGGACAGGGATGGGTGTGTGGAGGAAGATTAGGCCGTGACGCATGCTACTGAAGCCATGTCTCTAAGCTCATTTTAAATGCCCTCACCTGTAGTCCCTGTACGGACACCGAGCCTGCTTGGATGCATAGCAAGAGTCTGTGAACCAAGGACTGAAGCGGTTGTTGTCTTATTTCAGCAGCTAATGGGAGAAATTTCTGTGCTTACTTTACAGAGAGACAATAACAACAAAGCAGTAAATGGCCCCAGATCAGAGTCCATGGAAGACAGTCAATGTGGCCATGGGGAAGAGCAGAGATTGGATTTGAATTCACAGCCCCTTGAAAATGTAGGGAAGAATGCAGAGAGCATGACAGGAATCGAGGTGGAGAATTGGACACCAAACAAGAAATCAAGCCCAGAGAGTCAAGTCAAGGGAGACCTCGATACAAATGTAACTGAGGTTGGAAAGCCCCAGCCCTCTGAAGATGACAAGCAACAGAGCCAGCCTTCCCCGATGTTTCCTCAGGCCATAAGAAACGGCATGAAAAATGTGTACTGTTTACCTACGGACACAAACCTTCCAATCAACAAATTGGATCTTGAAGAAATTAGCAAGGTGCTAGGAAATGGTTCCTCTAAATTGCTGCCTGGCCCCTCCAACGGCAAGGATGCCATGAACTCTGTCTCTTCCGATAGGAGCTGTGATCATCTCAAGGGGTCGAGCGACACTTTGTTCTTCCAGAAGCCTGGCTTGAACTGCCAATCTGCTGCAGCCTCCACCATCCCTAAGGATCATCCTAAGACACACAGCTCTGGCTGTCAACCCCAAAGCCCCGAGAAGATACCTAGTAAAGACCCTAAAGATGACTCTCCAGTTCAGCCAAGTCTTCTATCACTAATGAAAGACAGGAGACTCACCCTGGAACAAGTGGTAGCCATTGAAGCCCTTACGCAGCTTTCAGAAGCTCCATCCGAGAATTCCTCTCCGTCAAAGCCAGAGAAGGGTGAAGAAACAGATCAGAGGACAGCTAGTCTGCTTGACAATTGCAAGGCTATCCTTAATTCTGTGAGAAAAGACCTCCAAGACACAAACATAAAGTGTCTTCAGCACCAGAACACAGAGTTCAAGTTGCCGGATAGTTCAGCTACTAACCAAACATTTGAAGATTCGGATTCACTTACAGCTGGAGACAAACCTCCCCTTGATAGTTCTAAGAATTCATATCCATTGCCAGTAGAAAGTCATAATTCAGAAGACTGCAGTCAGGCACTAAACGGCGACCAAAAGTTGAATTCCCAGCATGAGCCACCATGCCAGGATGTGCCCTACAGTCAAATTGAAGAAGATGTTGCAGCCCAATTAACCCAGCTTGCATCTACAATTAATTACAATCACATAAACCCAGACGTCAAGAATGCCGGAAGTACACCAGGGAGCCTTGCTGCAAAGAATACACAGCAGAAACCTAGTCAGGAGAAAGGCATGGCACAAGAGAAACCAGCGTCGAGTATACAAAACAAACCTAGTGTACCACCAGCAAAGCCAAAGAACAAGACCCAGAAGAAAGCAAAACAGACCCCCAAAACAGACAAGCGTAAAAAGGAACCTCCAGTCCCTAGCTCTCAAGAAAACGATCAGAAGCAAGAGCAACTTGCAACTCAGTATAGTAAGATGCATGACATTTGGATATCATCCAAATTTCAAAGATTTGGCCAGTCTGGTCCACACAGTGTTCCTAACATGTTTGGAAACCCTGCTATCTTTTCCCAGAAATTGAAACCAATAGCTCAGAATAACATACCCTTACAACCCTATATGACATTTCTTCCTCTCCGCCAGATAAAATTCACAAGACAATCTGAACTGGCAAAGGAGAATGTTAAAGTCGAGCCACCAGATGTTCTACCAACATGCCAAATCAAGACAGAATCCAGCGGGCAGGCAATTGCAGAGCCGGTAGATAATTCTCAGGTACAGCCCTCAGTGAATAGCAGTGAGAAAGCTCACCCTCTGCCTCAGCCCTCCCCTCAGTCCAACCAGTGTGCTAACATGATGCCTGGTGCTGCTCAAACACAGTTACAACTAGGCGCTCAAGAGAACTTGGTGCATCCGATACCACCGACATTGCCTGGTACCTCTCCTGAGTCACCCTTGCCAGACCCAGCATCCATCCTCAGGAAAGGGAACGTGTCAGGTTCCAACGGAATGGCAGGTGTGAATGCTAAGCCAGAAGCGCAAGCACCAAGCCATGGACCACGGAGTGACTTCACCACACACAGTGTCCAGATGGAGTTTTTTGAGCACATCAAGAAATACCTTAGAGACCCTGCAAAATTCTTGCAACCCGAAGTGAATGAGACAGAAGAGCCAACCTGTGACTGTAATGGTACGTGATCATTGGTGTGCCTGTTTGCTTTCTAATTCATCTTTGTAGTCTAGCTAAGATGCTCTAAGGAATTCTGTTCCTGTTTTTCTATTATTTTCCTTAGAGAAAAGGAAGTTTCAACTGGGAAAAGTAAACTTTTTCAAGTGAAGAATAGGATTAAAGTAGTTCATTTTCATGACAAAGAATGGATTTCAATGTTAAAATATTTGTTTAAATATATAGACTTCAACCTATAAGTATTTGATAGCTTTTTCTTGTGAAAAACAGAATGTGCATATATAGAATGTAAAAACAAGTACGGTTGTAGATAGCCAAAAATATCTCAGTACCTGCACAAGCCTGGACCCCAAGTTCTGTGCCCAGAAGCCATGATGGATGTTCTCTGGTTGGTGCTGAGGAAACTGGGTTTTACTAGGAAGCAATTTTTTTTGGGGGGGAGGGGGGGGTTTGAGACAGGGCTTCTCTCTGTTCTATAGACCAGGCTGGCCTCAAACTCAGATCTGCCAGCCTCTGCCTCCTGAGTGCTGGGATTAAGAGCCATCACTGCCTGCCAGACAGAAGCCTGGGCTGTCTAATAGGAACTTGTCACAACAAAACAAAACAAAACAAATAGGGCTAAAGAAATGAGTCAGCCAGGCAGGCAGTGGTGCCCACACCATCTGTGACTCCGCCTTCAGGAGATCCTAACTGCATCCTCTACTGGGCTCTGCAGGCACATGCACAGACAAAGATTTTAAGAGCTGGAAGAGCTGGAAGAAATGTTTCAGAAGCGTTGTTCTCGCAGGCGACCGAGGTTCAGTATCCCAGCGCAGATGCGGTGGGTCACACATCCACAACTGTTTCCAGGAAACCCAGTGCCCTCTTCTGACCTCCTGGAGTAATTGCCATACACTTGGTACACACACATGCATATATTCATACAGGGAAAACATTCGCATACATAACATTAAAGGGAAAAAGAAAGCTTTTCCTCAGGCTTAGGAGGATACACAAGTCTCTGCTTCCTGTATGTTGCAGTTCAAGGTGTTTGCTGGCACAGATGGCTTTTTTTCTTTCTCTGAAACAAAATGGCCCTGTTTCTAAGACATCAGTCTCCTCTGCTGTCACAATTACTGATCATTCTTTCTTGAAAAATTGTCTCATGTATGAGACATGAAAGTTTATCTTGTACCCTGACTAGTCACTGTCCATCCAGGAAGCAGTGGTGGGAGAATCTTCTTTGGCTTCTTAGCAAGTTCAAGGCAAGCACCGGACTGCATTAGAGAGCGATAGGTGTGAATCAGGACTGTTTGAGCTAGTCCACCTGCCGTGAAGTACTTTTCTGGGTTTCCTGAGTTCGTGGTTATCAGGTTTGGCAGGCCTGACAGCACATTGATGGACATTGAGTGCCATGATTTTTTTTAAGTCAGTGATTCTCAACCCCTTGGCGGGGTGACTGACCATTGGCCACCGTAAATATCTTTGCATCGCTCACCACAGCGTCATGTACATGAGGAAATATAGAGGCCTCAGCGTTGGGAAGGTTGAGAGGCGCTGTTCTAAGTGATGCCGTGTTCGTAAACACAGTCATCTCAGTACCATCATTGTAAGTGAGCATCTTGTTTTCAGGATAGTATTAAAACACTCAAAGTAGGCCATTTTCAGATCGGGGCTCGTCCCACTTAGCGGTTTTGACATGTTAGACCTAAGCAGGGACTGTCCTGACATGCTTGATTTCATGTTATTCCGGGTCCCTTCAGATTAGATGGAAGCCACAGTGCATACACACACCCTAATCATTGCCAAATGTCGCTATGGGCAGAAACATCCCTGTTCTTCCAGAGGACCCAGGTTCAATTCCCAGCACCCACATGGAGGCTCAGAACCTTCATCCTTCACAGGCTTTTGCATGCATGTGCACAAACCCACATGCAAACATGGAGATCCACCTGCCTCTGCCCCGCCTACCCCTCCAGGATAAAGGAGGTGGTGAAGCCCGTTTGGGTGTACCTTATTTTCTGCCTTACTTTGTTTTGTTATTTTTTTATTTTATTTCAAATATTCCCTTGCTTGCTATACTGGTTCCCACCCCCTCATTACCAGCAAATCGACCTACAGCATTCTATGTGCCAAGGAAGCCCCCCACATCTGAGATACATCCTCACACCAGAATAATGACTTGTAAAAATACCATGGCTAGAAATACAGTTGTCAGTTTTTGGATATAACTGATAATTGTAACAAGTAACTTTCTTGTACACCTGCATTAAAGATACCGAAGCTAACTTTTCAGATTTATTAGCAGTGACTATAGATAACTACATTCCAAAGTGGACAAGGGAGCCAGGTGTAATTGGCAGTAGAGTTCAAGGTCATCTTTGGCTGCTTAGTGAGTTGAGGCTCTACTGAGACCCCCATCTTAATTGCTAATCGTTAATAAAAAGGTAGATGAGAGAATAAATACAATCAGCCCCCTTAAATTTTTTGGTCTGCTCTTCTTTGACGCCTAGAATTAGGAGCCAGAGGTGGCAACAGGGGCAAGTCCAATGCCAGGACCTGTTGTCTTATTCTTTCAAAAAGAAAAAAGCCCCTGTGCTTTTTTTTTTGCGAAACTGGGTCTAATAATCTTATTCCTTCCACAGATGGAGGTACACAAAAAGACAAAGGCCCATATTATACACACCTGGGGGCAGGACCAAGTGTTGCTGCTGTCAGGGAGCTCATGGAGACTAGGTGAGGAGATGTGTTTCCCTGTTAAAACCATTCTTCCCTGCGAACCTGGGTCAGTGCAAGGGACCCTGAGGTGAATGAAGTCCTTCCTCCCAGGAGCTCGGGGCCCTGGAGACATGACCCACACTACAAAGCCTATTATTACTGTACAACGGTAGAAATAGGTCAGATGACCACCACCAATGCTGTAACCCTAACCTCCCGACGCTTGTGTTGAGGTCAGGCTCTCCTTAGAACTGGGTAACAACCCGCCACACAGCAGCTGGCTTTTAGCTGATGTAATTGACAGCGGTATCATTTGAACTCATGTTCATTTGTATCTACAGACTGTCATTATTAATTAGTCCCACCTCCTCTTTCTTCTGTACTCAGGTATGGCCATAAAGGAAAGGCAGTACGAATTGAGAAGGTAGAGTACACGGGGAAAGAAGGCAAGAGCTCGCAGGGCTGCCCAGTCGCCAAGTGTGTGAGTACCGCTAGTATGCTTTTCCTGGTTCTTGGGAGAATTGGTTTTTCACAGGACTTTTCACATAAGGTTTTGTTTTGGCCAAAGTGGAGACTGCTAGAAAACTAGCATCCCTAGTGGTCATGCACATCAAAGGACACCGATAAATTCCACCTAACACTACACGCCAATAACCCAATAGGAGACTCAGAGAAAGGTTTAGGAGGGAGGGATCGTGGAGTAGAACTACGCATCAACTTTTCCCCTGGTCGTTGTTGGAGCTCTGGGAGTTCTTCCAGAGGACCCAGGTCCAACGCCCAGAGCCACACACAACCCACAATTGTCATTACTGTGTTCGTGTGTGGCAGAGAAACATGTAGGCAAAACACTCATTGACTTTTTTTTTTTTT
>NC_022028.1:35475895-35496338 GCF_000317375.1 Microtus ochrogaster | reverse complement strand
AAAAAAAAAAAAAAAAAAATTACCTATTTGTATTTAGTTGTGGTTGAATATTGACTCCAAGATTTGGCACACACAAGACATGGTACGAGTCTCCACCCCACGCATGTTTATTGTGTTGTAAGAATGTAATTACCAGGAGCTGATTTTTCAGTGAACCCATTTGTGCAAAAAGCCCAAATTCAAATTAAATCCATCTTTATATATGAATGTACAAGTTATTCCTAGAATAATCCTGTCAATGGCTTTGTGAGATAGGTCCCTCTCCACCCTAGATACCATCCTCACTTCTAAGAGAAGGGGAGAGAGGAAAGTGAGTGGACCAGGCTTTGACCCTGAAGGCTCAGTTCCAAGTTTTAATGTTTTCTATCTTTCATTTTAGCCTAAAATTGGAATTTGTGGGGGTGGAAAGGTGTATATTGGAGGGTGTTTTATTCAAACCCAAGGCCTTTTGCATGCCAAGCAAGCATTCTACAGTTGTGATAGGCCTCCAAATATTTTAATAGCTTTTCTGATTAGACCAGGAGTTCTTGGATTAAATATGTATGCCACATTTAACTATGTTGGTACTCGGGAATCTAACTCAGGTCACTGAGGTTGAACCTTCATGCTGGCCCTACCTCCGGGAGCACGCACAAGCGCGCACACACATGTGTTCACGCGGTTAGAAGTTATATGTCTATTTTAAAAATACATGCCATACATATCCATCATTAGTGTGTATTATCAATGGTGTTGGTGTACATTTTTCATGACACATGTTTGTTGGCCCATGATTTTTTTTTTTTTTTTTTTTAACCATGGGAGTTTCATGCCTCACTGTCTAGTGCTTGCTGGCCTGGGATGCCTACAAGCACTATGAAGTACAGACTAGCTTAGCTGGTCCTGTGAATCCCACCTCATGAACACAGCTAAATGTTAGCATTCATTGGAAAGACTATTAATTAATGTTATTTGTTTGAGACAGGATCTCATTCCAGGTTGGCTATAAATTAGATGTTTAGCCAGGTATCCTCACAAAGTTAGGCTCTTGCCCCCACCCCAGGAATGCTGGGATTGCAGGCACCCTTCACTTTGTGCTGGGTGTATGTGGTGTTTGGGGCTGCAAGCCAGGCAAGCATTCCATCAGTTGGAGCTATATCCCAGCCAAAAAGTCTACTGTTTACATAGCAGGTTGTGTTCTCCGTAGGTAATTTAATTGCTCTATTAACATGGTAGAAATAGGATTTTGTTTGGGGTTGCATGAAATCCAGACAAGTGTTCCTCTGCCATGGCAGCTCCATTTCTTGGATCTTCAGCAGACAGCCAACCAAGGCATTTGAGGGCAGCCCCAGTGATGATGGAGGGCTCTGTCTCGGCAATACGCAAGAACTCTGTTTCCAGGGCAAAGAGTTGATTATGTTTCCAGGGTGCAAAGAGATGCCTCAGTTAAGAGTATTTCCTGCTCTTTCAGGGGTCCCAGGTTCAGTTCCCAGCAGGCACATGGTCTCCCTTGACTACACGTAACTGACACTCTTTTGACGCCCCCAGGCACCAAGCTCCTCACATGCCTCATATACATAAATCACAGGTATACACTATACAAATTTTTATGGTGATTCCTAGGCTATATGAAGCTCATATCAGAAATGGTGGGAAAACTGTTAACAGTTTCTGTCCTGCCCAGTTCCAAAGAAACACACAGGCCTACATCAATTATAAACTGGTTGGCCTGTTAGCTCAGCCTTCTTATTAAGTAACTCTTACATCCCAAATTAACCCACAATTTTTTTTTTTTTTTTGGTTTTTTTTTTTTTGTTTCTTTTTTTTGGTTTTTCGAGACAGGGTTTCTCTGTGGTTTTGGAGCCTGTCCTGAAACTAGCTCTGTAGACCAGGCTGGTCTCAAACTCACAGAGATCCGCCTGCGTCTGCCTCCCGAGTGCTGGGATTAAAGGCGTGCGCCACCACCGCCCGGCTTATTAACCCACAATTCTTGTCTGTGTTAGCCACATGGCATTCTCATGTCTGGCTGGTGACTCTCTGCCTTTCCTCTTCCCAGAATTCTCCTATTCTGGTTGCCCCACCTATACTTGCATGTCTACTGGCCAATCAGCATCTTATTAAACCTATACAAGTGACAAATCTTTACAGGGTACGAGATCATTTTCCCACAGTAGAAAACCACTCTGACCTGCAAATGTATGGTGTAGAATGACTCCATTCTGCTTTCCAGATACTTAGAAGATCCGGTTCTGAAGAGAAGATACTTTGTTTGGCCCGGGTGCGACCCGGTCACTTCTGCGCGACGACTGTGATGGTCGTGGTTATCATGATCTGGGAAGCCATCCCTCGCCCGATGGCCGACTATCTGTATGAGGAGCTCACAATAAACTTGAGGTCCTACAGCGGGCATCCCACTGACCGCAGATGCACCCTCAACGAAAAGTAATGAGGCTTTGACACTCCTATTTCTATTAAGTAGCAACTGTCATGAGAGTAGTGGGGGTTTTTAAACAGCCTTTCCGGGTGTGGCTGCACACACTTTATATACCTCGAGACTTCTGGACCTCCATGGGGTGAAGAGCAGCTAAGACTGCACAGTAAGACCTTCTTCTGTAAAAAAAAATTTGCTTTAGAATTTATGAGGCTAAGGGACTAGTTTTTGAGCCTCAGCCTTATTTATTCATCTCGATGTGTACATACCTACCATCCAAAGCACTGAGAATATTAATTTCCTTATTGTATCTTACCCAACCCACTGTATAGTAAGGAAATGGCCTTCCACGGAACATTCTTCATCAGAACCCGAGGCCTCTTCCCAATAAATTTAATGTAGAAATCCCATCAGTGGAGTTCTGCTCTGCCTTCCAGGATTTGTGGTCTCCCCCTAGCTGATCTGTGTGGAACTCTGGCTGTATCATGAGATCTGTGCATGGCTGGCCCTGGGCTATGATTCTGAGTAAATTTTCTCTGAAGTTACTTTTCCCTTTTCAAGACAGATCCTTAATAGATAGTATAGATGCTGTGCTCACAATTCTCCTTCCTCTTTTTAGTGTGCACATTCCAGACGGGGACGGGGCATTAGATCCCACTATAGATGGCTGTGAGCCACCATGTGGTTGTTGGGAATTGAACTCAGAATAGAATCTCTAGAAGAGGATTCAGTGCTCTTAACCACTGAGCCTTCTCATCAGCCTATAATCACCAGCATATAACCATTATGTGCTGTCCATGTTTGTTTCCCAGTGGTAGATTTAAACTGAACATATAAGCCGGACAGTGGTGGCGACCCCTTTAATCTAGGCAGAGGCTAGCCTGGTCTACAAGAGCTAGTTCCAAGACAGTCAGGGCTACACAGAGAAACCCTGTGTCAAAAAAAAAAATAACTGAATATAAAATTGTCTACCAAGTTTATATTCCTCATGTTGCTAATTTGAGCCTTTGGGCCTCACATCCATCCTGTCCTTCCTTTTTCCAAGTTCTTGAACCTTGTGCCCAGGTCATGTCTGAAGAGCGTTTAGAGGCGTGGTTCATTGTGTAGCTAACATCACAGTTGTCTTATATAGTCATTGTTTTGCCTTTCACATCTATAAGTTTTTGTTTTGTTTTTTTGAACCATCCTTGCTGTTCTGGAACTAGCTCTTTTAGACCAGGCTGGCTTTGAACTCACAGAGATCCACCACTGCCTGCCCACACCTAAATTTGATAGCATCTTAAATTCAGAGCTGAGGAGTATCTCTTCTCCAGTATCACAGAAGATAAGGAAGTAAATCAATAAAATTCAGATGTATAGAGGTTGCCCGCCCTCTGCTCTCCGTAACTTTAGTCCTCTGTTACCTTTTTATTTGTTTTGGGGAGCGAGGTTTTCGAGACTGAGTTTCTATGTGAAACAGGCCTGGCTGTCCTGCAACACACTCTGTAGACCATGATGGCCTTGCACTCAGGTTAAAGGCGTGTGTCAACACTGCTCAGCTAACTTTCTATTTTTTTAAAATATTTATTTATTTATTATGTATTACAGTATTCTGTCTGCGTGTATGCCTGCAGGCCAGAAGAAGGCATCAGACCTCATTACAGATGGTTGTGAGCCACCATGTGGTTTCTGGGAATTGAACTCAGGACCTTTGGAAAAGCAGGCAATGCTCTTAACAGCTGAGCCATCTCTGCAGCCCCCTAACTTTCTATTTTTATGACAGGGGCTAGGTTTGTTTATTTAGAATTATCTCGGCTTGTTGTTTTAGAAACTAGTAATTTAATGCTTCAGAGATGCATTGTATTTACCAGTTCCTCATCAAACACCCTTTCTATACATTATTCATGTTGTAATTATCATAAAGTCTTTCATTAAATTTGCCAGGGTTTGTAGAGTTTATTGTATTCTCAATTCAAGTTCCACGGAAAGGAAATGAAGTTATGTTAGGGAAGAATGAACTCTGCCTCATATCTGAGTCAACAAGGATAGCTTACTGTCTACTTGGATTTAGAACCTTAGACATTAATTTTAGTTAAATAAGAACCAAAAATGGATTCAGAGTGAAGAGGATCGATTGTGAATTTTAGGCTGGATGTATGCAGCTAGCAATGGGGAATATTTTAACATATCTCTGTATTACTGTGAGCTCGGCTAATATCCTGTTTGACATCTTCCAGTCGTACCTGCACCTGCCAAGGCCTCAATCCAAAGACATGTGGCGCCTCTTTCTCCTTTGGCTGTTCATGGAGCATGTTTTTGAATGGCTGTAAGTTTGGGAGAAGCCCAAACCCCAGGAAGTTCAGACTTGCTCCAAACTATCCATTAAACGTGAGTTTCCTTTTTAATTTTTGGGCACCATCTACAGTATATAACCATGAATAGTCCCTAAATTTTTTTTAAATATTTAATTATTTATTATGTATACAGTATTCTATCTGTGTGTATGCCTGCAGGCCAGAGAGGGCACCAGACGTCATTACAGATGGTTGTGAGCCACCATGTGGTTGCTGGGAATTGAACTCAGGACCTTTGGAAGAGCAGGCAATGCTCTTAACCACTGAGCCATCATCTCTCCAGCCCCATTTTTTTTTTGTCCCTAAAATTTTTTGAGAACAAATATATATATATTTGTTCATTTTCTAAATGTGTCAGGTAAATTTATCTATTTAAATTGTCCATGGGTCTGTCTTCCTGCTATCCAACACCAGAGGGACCCTAGCCAGAGTAGAGCAAACCATTTGCTAGCCTTTTAAAGACTAAAGAAAGCTTCCTGTTCACAGAGCTACTATAGGAGAATTACTGGATCACGACGTTTTAGCAGAAGAAGACGCATGAGACCCGTAAAACCCAGACAGATGTTTCCAGAACACAGGGCTCAGGTGAGTAGAGAATGTATTAATCTTAAATTTAACATGAACTTGAATCTATTGCCATCACTAAATCGGTACAAATAATTCACCTAATTAAATGTTTGACTCTCTCTGATACATCACAATATTTATTAAACTGAGTGTGGTGGGGTGGGGTAAGGCATGAGGACTGCTACCAGCAAAGGCTTCATGCTGAGATCAAATGTTAAATGTCAAAACACTGGATTTCTGCTATTACACTGACTTGATAGAACAGTTTGAGCTGCTTCCAAGAAAGCACGTTTGGTTTGGGTTTTGTTTTATTATTTATTTATTTATTTATTGGAGCAAGGTTGTAGAAACAGGGTTTCTCTGTAACATCCCTGGCTGTACTGGAACTCAATTTTGTAGAACAGACTGTAGTGCATTATAGTCAGGTGTAGTGGCGATGTCACAGTATTAGTGGTTTCATTATAAGCAAGACAAAAGCCAGGAACTGTCAGGCCAGTATAGCAGAGTACCCAGCGGCAGAAGAGAGTGGTGTGTGCATCAGCTATATAAGCTAAAGCCAAGGACTGGGGAAAGGTTTGAAAGAATAAAATCAGCACACTTCGCCGGGCAGTGGTACACTTGGGAGGCAGAGGCTGGCGGATCTCTGAGTTCGAGGCCAGCCTGGTCTACAAGAGTTAGTTCCAGCCGGGCAGTGGTGGTGCATACCTTTAATCCCAGCACTTGGGAGGCAGAGGCAGGCGGATCTCTGTGAGTTCGAGACCAGCCTGGTCTACAAGAGCTAGTTCCAGGACAGGCTCCAAAACCACAGAGAAACCCTGTCTCGAAAAACCAGATGCTCCTTATTGATCATAGTGAAGAGTCTGCAAATGGACTCGCTAAGAACAGCGTTCCAGGGACCAAATGCTGTGCCGAGGCTGGTTGTAGATATTTGTTTGAAATAATGAAATCAGACAGCCCAAGTTGGGAACGTCTGACATCTCCCAAGTGAGTGATGTTATCTTGGAGTGCTGCTGCAGGTCCAGTGCTCCCAAACATCAGGAAGGCAAAGCCACGAGTAGGCGGGAACAATGCCTCCTGGTTAAGGGCAGGTTTTGGCTCCCTTTCTGTCTTTACCCAAAACTATCATACAGATGATGAATTCTTCATTCTGTCCACAATATAAAAGGTACTACTATAAAATGGGGCTTTCTCGGTGTGGACTATTTGTCAATAGTCCCTAATCTGTAGCATTTATAGTGTAAAGAGAACGCTCAGTGTAACTCCCCTCCCCCGCTGTGTATATATGGAAACCCATAGCCTTGGCAAGAGCAGTATGGGTTACCAATCTTCCCACACTCTCTAGACTGCCAAGTGTTGAGCTTGCAGCCATGCTTACTTGGAAACATTTCTGTGTTTGTGTTTATTTCAAGAGTCCAGTTCTGTTTTTATTCTCTGCATCAAGGGCAGATTTGGAACATATCCTTCATTATATAGATTTCCATGTTATAACGTCTAGTATTCTACTCACTGTATTATGGGAGGCCCCAACATGAAATGACTGAAGTTTTTTACACCTTTTCCTGTAGGAAAAGAAACTTGAAGAGCTTTTTCAGAAATTGGCTGACGATTTAGCTCCCATTTATAAGCAGATGGCTCCAGTGGCTTATCAGAATCAGGTGAGTTTTTTGTAGGCCTCATTAAGCGTACATGTAAAATTTCTAAGTAAATAGTTATTAATTGGATTATTGGCAGGGGGGGGCGGCTACTTGCTTAGAAGTAGTAGTCTGCCATCCTTATTAGGTTCTCTGTATATGCCAAACATAAACAGAATTAAGTTGGTGGCTATCCTGATCTACACGGTACTTTATTTCAAAATGGTAGGGATAGAAAAGATGGCTTACTGTTTAAATTACCTGCTGCTCTGGGAGGGGTGCTCCACTCCAAAAGCCAGCCTGGTCTATCTACATAGAGTGCCATTCCCAGATCCAGAGAGACCCTGTCTCAATCCTCACCACCCCACACAAGCGCTCCCAAGATTCTACAGAGCACACACATACTGGGTGTGGTGAACTCTGAGTTCAAGGCTAGCCTGGTCTCAAGAGTTCCAGGATACCCAGGGTTGGTTATAAGAGAAACCCTGTCAAAAACAAAACAACAACAAAACAAACAATATAGAGACAGATGCAGCTACCTTATAGTTCACGAAATGGTTCGTAGACACTACATTCATTCATTCATTCATTCATTCATTCATTGTTTCAGGGTAGGGGTCCATGCCTGTTGCCAGTTTGTAACTCAAATCAATAGTCAAAGCACTTTTATCCGCTGAGGATCTTATCTGCCATCCCTTAATACCCTGTCTGGTTCTCACAAGGTCACACGTAGGAGTTGACGGAAGAAAAAACATCTGGGATTGATCCAGTGATTTAGAATAGAATACTGGCTGGTCTTTTGAAGACACAGGGCCAACCCCAGGCACACAGATGTGATAGTCATGTGTAAACAAAACCACCTATAAGTCTTTTTTTTTTTTTTTTTTTTAAGGTGAAATATGAAGACGTCGCCGGAGACTGTCGACTTGGCACTAAGAAAGGCCGTCCTTTCTCTGGTGTCACCTGTTGCTTGGATTTCTGTGCCCATTCTCACAGGGACATTCACAACATGATTAATGGAAGCACTGTGGTATGTACTTAAGTGCCTTTTAGTCTTTGTCCCCTTTGCTTTCCGCAGCTAGACATGGTTTCTCTGTAGCCCTGGATTTCCCGGGTCTCGGTCTGTAGAGCATACTGCCTCCCAAGTGCCTATATTTGTTGCTGGACATGGCTGCTCATGCTTTTAACCCCAGTAAACAAGAGGTTAAGGCACCTGGATCTCTGTGTCCTGTACTAGTGTGTCTATAGTGAGTTCCTGGACAGTTGAGGCTAGACCCTTTCTAGGGTCGAGGACACCAGGAGCGCATTGTCCATAGGAGGGCTGACAGTGGCTCCCATTTCGGTCCTCTCCATGTATACCTTATAATCTGTAGCTTGGTGTTCTCGTGGTTTCCCTACCCTGGGGTTGACCTTTGGGACCCTCTTCCCTCCTGGGTTCCTGCATCCAGTCATGGGTTTATCTCCATGTTCAGTGGGAGAGAGGGACTGGGAGTGGATGGGATCGCCCGGCTAGGTCTTTTGTTTTTGATTTACAAATAAATGCTTTAAGAAATAATGATAGATCTAGCCTGGCAGTGATGGCGCATGCCTTTTATCCCAGCACACTCGGGAGGCAGAGGCAGGTGGATCTCTGTGAGTTCGAGACCAGCCTGGTCTTCAAGAGCTAGTTCCAGGACAGGCTCCAAAGCTACAGAGAAACCCTGTCTCGAAAAACAAAACATAACAAAAAAAAAGCCCACCTCATATGCATAATGTCAACCCAGTTATCTTTTCCATCAGTCCTGCGATTGGTAGGGGTTGAGATTGTGCTGGGTATATCTGTGTTATATTTTCGCATCATACAGCTCAAGGGCTTGTCTTAAGGCTTCTATTCCTGGGAAGAGACACCGTGACTATGGTGACTCGCGTTAATTGGCGTGGCTCACCACCATAATGGTGGGGAAGGGAGCATGGCGACATGCAGGCAGGCATGTGCAGGCCACAGGAAGCCTGACACTAAGCTCACCACCAGAGATACGCTTTCGCCAACGAGGCTATATCATCTCCAATAAAGCTTTACCTCCCAATAGTGCCACTCCTTAATGCGATTACATGAAAATACTCCAGGGCTCTCGAAATGCCTCAGCAATACCTGTTGGCAAGGTTCAGTTCCCAGCAAGCTCCAGGGTTAGACTGAACATGACCTGATGGATGGAGCCAAATCCCTCAAATAAAGCTGGATGCCTTGCTTCATAGTAAGTTGGAAGCTTAATTGGGCTTCAAAAGGAATGATTCTAAAGAGAAGGAAAGTAAGAAGATATCTATTTGTTTTACTTTGTAATCATTTATTTACGATTAATAAAAAGACACTAGAATTGCGTATTTTACTGGCTTGATGTTTAGTTGGGATTACTATGCCAACTGCTACCAATTGAAACAAAACTGCACTGCAGATGGCTTTGTTCTTTGTTATCTGATCACTGAGTCATAGAAATATAGACTTATTTATAACAGTATAATTTATTTATTACACTGCCTCCTTATATTCCTACATGGCAGAGGACGGTACCAGATCTCATTATAGATGTTTATGTGGTTGCTGAGAATTGAACTCAGGACCTCTGGAAGAGCTGCCAGGGCTCTTAACCTCTACGCCATTTCTCTGGTGCTATTTTCATGGCAGAGAGCTACCTACATCCAGATCAAAGACTTTTATTACAGATCCTCACCTTAATCCGTTCACATGGCTCCATCCTTGTTGATTAAGCATTCAAATATGAGCCTAAGGGGCCTTTCTTATTCAAACCATCACGCATCTGTGAAGCCAGACATAGAATGAGTGATCACAGGCTTCCTCCCCCCTCCCTGTGCCTCAGGTTTGTACTTTGCTTCGTAAAGATGTCCGCGACAAGAATAATCCCGAGGACGAACAGCTCCACGTCCTTCCATTACACCGACTTGCCGACACCGATGAATTTGGCTCCCGAGAGGGAATGGAAGAAAAGATCCGCTCTGGGGCCATTGAGATCGTTCAGCCATCCAGGAAGAAGCAACTACGTTTCAATGAGCCTATTCCTCGGTGTGGGAAGAGGAGGACCACTATGGTGGAGCAGAACAAGAAACCAGCTCCCACTGCACTGAAAAGGAAGAGGAGCTCCTCCAGTAAGTGTGAGACACACACACACACACACACACACACACACACACACACACACACACACACACACCCCGCTGCCCCCGGGAGCCAGACTGGTGTTCCCCCCCAGAAAGGCTTGTTCTCAGAGAGGGTTTTCCCTCTTATTTTTTAATTTCCCGATTGCTTTCACTTGATGCTAGTGTTCCTCCTCCTCCTCTTGCTCCTTCTTTTTGATCCCAGATTTCTCCCATTTATCCCCCCTGCCTGCAAGCCCCACCTAGCCTTTCTCTTCACCCAGCTGCTGGACATTTAGCTATTTATTTAGTAGACAGTGTAGACAGGCAAAGAATCAAAGAAAAGCAACATACATAAGCAAATTATAACACACCTCAAAATCACCACACAACCGAAATGACTCCATTTTGCTCTTCATCCTCACTGAGTCCTCATTCATATTGTTTTTTTTTAAATAAATATTATATATATTATTTATAAATTATATATACAATATTCTGCCTGCATGTATCCCTGTGGGCCAAAGAGGGCATCAGATCTCATAACAGATGGTTATGAGCCACCACGTGGTTCCTGGGAATTGAACTCAGGACCTCTGGAAGAGCAACCCATGGCTCTTATCCTCTGAGCCATCTCACCAGCGCCCATTCACATTATTTATACATTTGCCTTTCCTTGTTTTTAATCAGCTGTTATATCCAAGGACCACTGCCAGTTTTTAGTTAATAATAACATTGTAGTAATGCTATCTTGATTTTTGGTTTTCAAAGCAGGGTTTCTTCATGTAGCTCTGGTTGTCCTGTATACCAGGCAGGCTTTAAATCTGCAGAGATCTGCCTGCCTCTGGGATAAATGGCAGTCAACAACACCCACTACCTGGTTGTTTTTGTTTATTTTTTAGTTTTTCAAGACAGTGTTTTTCAGACCAGGCAAGTGTCCTGGGAAGTTAGTGCTGGTGTGTGCCACTACTGCCCGACTCTTGAGGCTCATAGTGCATAATATCTCTGCTCCCGAGTGCTTGGCATAAAGGTGTGCACCACCACCTCCCGGCTGCATGCTGATTTCATGCTTCATGGATTTCTTGGTAACAGTGTTTGAGGTGAAGTTGGCTCTAGCAGGCCTTTCCCCTTTCTCCCATTCTCTCTGCCTTGCTAATCAGCCCCCTTTGGCTCATGGAATTAACATGTTCATGTTAACTGGTGGTTCCCCCTTTACCCTCAAAGCCTGTCTTGCCTATGTGCCGTGTCTGTCTCCTATCCAGAGGATATCCTCTGAGACAAAAACCCTTTCCCCCTCTGCCTTGTCCCCTTTCCCATATCTCCTTTATCCCACCTCCTAGCCCACTCTAACAGACTTTCCCTTTCTGCAATGTCCTGAGTCAGAAAGCAGGTCCCAGAGGAATCCTCAACTGTTCAGGAAGTCCTTCAGTGTTGTCTGCCTAATTCAGTATTTTTTTTTTAACCAGATCTTGGTCCATTTCCAAGACTGGAAATCCTTCTCATCAATATCATTGATTTGATAATTCTGGAATTGGGTCTGGGCATGTTGCTGCAAATACTTGTACAAGATTTGTTTCCTCTTTGCTTTCCACTTTTTCCCCTATCTATAGCTATGCCTGTCCTAGAACTAGCTCTTGTGGACCTGCCTCTGCCTCCTGATTGCTGGGATTAAAGGTGGGGCCACCAGCGCGCGGCTTTCCACTTTATTTTTTAAAGGATCTCAATGTTTCGAGCTGAGTCTGAAATCTTAGCTCGTATAGCAGTAGGATATTCAGAGTTTTTAATTTTCAAATGAATATGAAAGACAGGCAAAATGACACACTAGTTCATAGACTATTGACAGGAGCACTAGATACAGACTAGACCATATTCTAAAGATGAGATGTAAAAAAAATATCCTTTTTTACACGTGCAATTTACCTGCACAACATGCATACCTGAGATCAGAAGAGAGTGCTTGCTGACTCAGGAGTTAACAGCAGGAGGCAGAGAAACCACTAAGAGAAAAACGCAAGCAACCGGCAAGTGACAGATAACTTAGAGGTTTAGCAGTGCAAAGAGAGTCAAATTGAAACCAAGCCCCATTTTATTTTCAAAGGTTCAGACAACACTAAAAGCTTCTCATCAGCCTCATCTACTCATCACCCGGTGAATGAAGAAGCAGGTACCTGTACGTACAATAACACAGCCTCAGGCGGGTTTCCAGAAACAGGTAGCGGTGTCCCCTGTACACTGCCCTCTGGTGCTAATGTCGCTGCTGGTGCTGGAACTGAACAGCCTGGTGAAGCAGCTGCTCTTCCTCAGCCCTCTCTCCCCGTAGCAGACACCCCTCTCTCTAGCCCATCCGAGCAGCTACCATTCCTCAGCTGTGCTCATGAACTGGATTCCTGTCAGGTGGAAGACGGGCAGCACTCTGAAGCAGAGGAGCCTCTCTCAGATGGTGTCCTCTCAGATGACCAGTCCTCCAAGGACGACGAACCTGAGATTCAGGAGTATTGGTCAGACAATGAGTTGATCTTCCTTAACCCTAGCTATGGCGGAGTGGCCATAGCACCCATTCATGGTTCAGTGATGATCGAATGTGCCCGGAGAGAGCTTCATGCCACCACCCCTGTGGAAAATGCCAACCGAAATGACCCCCTACGGATGTCCCTGGTATTCTACCAGCACAAAGGCCTGATTCTCCCCAGTCATGGTTTCTATTTCAACAGGATTAAGTTTGAGTCTAAAATTTTTAAGAAAAAGGCTGCAGAACGGAAGGGTCCTGATAAATCATCATTTGTAGCCAATTTACTGTGCAATATTCCTTCTCGTATTGCACCAACCTTAACCCGTGACAATGTTGTCACTGTGTCCCCTTACGCTCTCACTCATGTTGCAGGACCCTACAACCATTGGATTTGAAGGCTTTTTTCCCATAATGCCTTTGCTAGTGCAGTGTAGTTCCTACGGTGCTGTTCAAAAGAAAGTCACGTTGTTGTTTACTTACTTACCGTATCTTCATTTCACCCATTTCAACTCCGAGGTCAAATTTATGAAGTGGGTGGGTACTTAACTGTGACTATTTTGATTGAGAATCGGTGGAAGGTATACATTCTCAGCAAAGATACTGGTCTTATATCTTGGTTAGGCGTTGACCATGACAGAATCATAGTTTGGTGCTCAAATTAAGTTTCTTTACTACAAAGAGGATTTTAACAGGTTCCTACAATAAGATGTAGAAACCAAGACACACAGTGTTCGCTCTATAGTTCCTGGTGCTTAACCACATAACATGTAGTAATGAGCCGAATGATTGTTTCATGGTGCCACCCTTCCAGCATCTTCCGATCATTGCTATATGTCTGCACATTTGAAATAAACCAATGAAATGCTTTCTCTTACAATATCTCTCCTGTATAAAATAGTTCTTTATTCTAGTGATGATGGGAGGCTATTCGTTAACTGTAAATATATATATTTTTAAAAGCACTTTCTATTTTTAAAGTAACTTGAAATAGCATAGTAGCAGAATCCTATTGTCTATTATGTATGCATATTTGCATAGCAGAAAAGTCATTTACTGTGTAGAGTTTCATCCTGTTAACTGCAGCCTGTATTTAAATCTGTTCTACTCAAAATCCAAAAAAAAACGAAAATACAAATTGCCACCAATATCATTTTCCCCCTTTTAACTAGAAAAGTATTGTCTTTAGTGTCCTCATGATTGATGTTTTCATCATGACACATGTTTTCGATGGTAGAAGGGGACAGATTGGGATCAATCAAATCTATGAGAATAGTTAAGTAACTTTTCCCTCCCAAATGAGAAAATATCCTTTAGAAATAATTGAGGGGGAAAATGCTATTACCACTATTGCTTCTGGCCCAGAGTCACATTAAAAAATTATGCTGCAAGCCAATTAAGAGCCTATTCATTAATCTTAACCTTTTGGGTTTAGGTTATTGACAATTTAATTGGCAATTCAAACTTCTTTGGTAATCCCCATTTTGAAGGTCACAGGTAAAGCTGGCATTCTGATTACTTTTGTGTTCCAAGGTTCCTCCCATATATATACCAAGAAAGACACCCTAAACAAAACCTAGAACCAAAAGAAATTCAAATGCACAGGTGCTATGACATTCAAAGAATTGGATTTTCCAGAAGTCCAGGAACCCTAATGGTGCTTCTCAGATGCCATACGAAGTCCACGACTATCATCATAATCTCGGTGCGAATGCTAACAGTTCCAGCAAAGCTCTCTAGAGAATAACTTATTAAAATAATATATGGTGTGAAGTTTCTGACTAAGGGAATTGAAGAGGTCGGGATTGTAAATAAAGTGTCCATCAGCATTCCATCTGCAAATAGATGTGTGACTACATTCAGTAGGGTATATACAATGTATCCAGTAGGGTAATTTGTTGACCTGATTGTTTTGTGTGCCTTAGATTTCTGTTTTAGAACAAGTGTTTTCAAAGCCTAGGGTTTCTTACACGTGTTTGTATGTAACTGATTCTTTGTTGCTTCAGGTGTGTCAGTATTTGTTAGTGTGTGCTATCAGGAAAGCTCCCTTTGAAGTTACCTTTGAGGTTTTAGGCCTTAGCTTCCAGTAGAAATTGTTTCCTTGCCATGCCGTGCATTTCTTCATCCATTCATCCTCAAATGCACATTTAATTTAATCTTTACATTTAATTGATCCATTTGATTTTGTTTTTCCTTGAATCACCACCTAGGACACAATCTAAAAGGCAGTGGTGGTGCACACCTTTAATCCCAGCAGAGGCTGGTGGCTCTCAGTGAGTTCTGGACAGCCAGAACAAAAAATCTAAACAAAACAGTAATGATTTCCAACTTGAACCTGCTCTGTAAACGACACTGCCCTGGGACTGTTGAGTGCTGGCGATTAAAGGTGTACGCCACCATGCCTGGCTCAACAGTGGTCTTATGAAAAAGCAAAGGAAATTTCTTTGAGATGACCTAACACTCTTCCTGAGAAGACTGGTCTCATTGTTACATGACCTCCATGGTAACTCAGCTGATGCTCTGAGGTCTTTCCTGGTGGACCAGGCTAGCCTACAATTCAGAAATCTGCCTGCCCCTGCCTCTACTGAGATTAAAGCTGTACTCCACCCCTCCACAAGCTGTTTTTCCTTCTTGTGCTTGGCAGCCTCATATCTACCATATATATGTACCTGGTACCAAATGAACCACATCATTAGCTTCATGGACATATATTGCTGGGACATGAGGCTACAGAGGTAAACTTTTGCAGCGTGGTAGCAGAACTGCAGGCCAGTCACCAATCACTTAGCTGAATGATATCCTCGAGTAGCTGACTTGATTAACAGGAAGTCAATTACTTTCTAGTACTTTTACTCCTGATCAACATTCCACAATAGTATGTACAAACCTAACATGTTGAGAGACTTCTATGTGGGGTAAAGCTGTGACATCACTGACGTCTTCCATCAATTGTGGGCACATTTAGCTGGAATGTGCCAACTGAGGAGGTGGATGCAGTCTTTAACAAAGTTGCCTTTAGTTACACCACTCGGTGTATAGTGATGTCGTGATTTCACTGCAGTAGAAGTCACAAAGCTCAGGCCCTGCACCCACAGAACAGGTGGTACCTATCAGCGTGGAATTGCGTGAAGGCCACTCTGTTCTTAGAACTTTACAAGTTTTCTCACCCCGGGAGTACAGTCTCACGGAGAACTATCCTTATTTTTGCACAAGTCAAAAATAAAACAGCTTTCTGTCCTCCAGGGAGGTTCAGAAAAAGAAAAGTAATGGTAAAATTAGGTCAAGATTCCCTTGACTATCAGTGAAAACTGGCCTATTAACTCTTACCTATAAACAAGCCAGTCCTTGTTTTTGCCATTCTCTCTGGAACCTGGTGTTCAGAGTAATTGAGAACTGAGTGGAAATGCGCGGAGGAAAGCGTATTTTCAGTGTATATACTCCCTGGTTGCTCAATTCCTTCCTGCCCCTGCCTAGTTAAACGCCAGCAGTTACTTGTGATGTGGCCATCTTTATAAGTGGGGATGCTGGTTTATTGTGCATAGCACTCCCAAGCTTGCTGTGCTTTGTTTTTCTCCAGTGTGGCATATTTAGCCCCGTGGTATAGTTATTGCTTGGTTGTTTAAGACCTCTAGATTTTTCCAAGTGAAGCAGATGTTCTCATAGCATGAGAAAATATATAATGCCAATCCTGTTATCAGGAAGGCCATTCAGACAGTGAGTCCTCCCACACAACCTGATTCCATGTGAAAATTCCTGAGCATGCTTTTCTTTTACCTGTGTACTAGAAACAGGCTTCTGTATTGAGTTGTGGAGCTGGACATTTAGAGTCTTGTGGGTCTTGTGTAGTCAGTCCTGAACTATGGTTGAGAATGTTGAATTTCTTCTTTTGAAGTTGGGTTGCACTATGCAGCCCTGGCTTGCCTGGAGCTTGGGGAGACATAGACCAAACTGGCCTTGTATGACAGAGGTTCTGGCGTGTGCTCAGAAAGCATTCTTATCCACCTTCCCACCCTAGACTTTGTTTTTTTGTTTCTTGTAGTGCTTTTTCTGAAATTCCTACTTTAGATATCTTTCTTACTTGTTAGAGTATAGACACAGGGCACCCTGCCCAGATAACCTTTTATTGGCCCCAGTTCTTTTCCCAGATAACCAAAAGGCTCAGAATATGTTCTTGACAATATCAGTTTAACCCTTAGGCCCCATTGTATTCAAAATTATATTGTGGCTGTATGAAAAGCCCCTACAGGATTAATTTTCCTTATTCCTTCTGCACCTTCTGATTTCCTTGTGTATCCTGGCTCCATCTCCTCAGATCATCCCTTATGCAAATGCATCTGGTTCATTTAAGATGCCATTGTTTGGATTCCTCACTCCTGCCTTCCTTTCTGAGACACCATCTCCTATAGCCCAGGCTGCCACAAAGTCCAATCCCCAATTTGGCTCAATCTGTAATCCCAACTGCTTGAGGGGCTGAGGCAGACAGAGCTCAGTGACACAGCGCTTCCTGACCATGCTCGAATGGGCACCATTCCCCAAGACTGCAGGAAGAATCAAGAGTGCAGCACTTTACAGTTAGGAGTAAACAATTTAAACCATACTCATTCTCTTCTATGACTTTTTCAACCCCATCTGCTATGTTACAAATCAGCCAGGCCGTTTTAGTCAATCTTTCTAGTTTCCTAAGCCAGATTTACTCCTGAAATTCTTCAACTGCAATAGGGTAATGCTAACCCCGGTATATATATTCAAACCCCCAGCTCAGACCTTACAGCCCCAAGGCACTACACATGATCTAGGTTCCAGAATAAGCTCTGGTGCTTTTCTTTTTAGCATGCCTAGCTTGAAACCAAGAAGTACCTGTAGCATTTCTTATCTGTGCTCTTCGAGTAGACAACAAAATCTAGGTGATTGATATTTTGAAAACAAATCGGATATTAACAAAATAAGCATTTCTCCCTTGGTATGATCCACACACCTGTAGCACCAGCTCATGGGGAGACTTTAGTAGGATTTGGCAGATTTTAGTATGATTTAATAGTAGGATTTTAGATTTAAGACCAGCCTCAATTATATGAGATCCTGTCTTAACAACTTTTGATCCCCAATATTGATACCAAACACAGCTCTCTGTGGCAAGAATGGCTAGTACCTTACTCCATGCCACCGAGCAAGTCTAGGAATATAAATAATGTGATTATGGGTGCTTTGCTTCTGTGGGTGCCATATGGCAGTGCCCATGGATGCCAGTGTGGTCCCCTGGAACTGGAGTTCAGCTGTTGTGAGCTGCCATCAAGGTGCTGTAAATCTAACCAAGATCCTCTGGAAAAGTAACAAGTGCTCTTAACCAGTGAGCCACCCACAAATTCAGAGTGCTACATGTAAATATACAGGAAAAACTGAATTAGGGTTTTACTGAATAGAGCTAATAGAAAAATATATAAATTATTTATAAAACATGTTTCTTAGCAGTTTTGTTTCTGTTTGTTTACCTAGTTATATTCAAGTTTTCATTTATGCATTAAAGATTAGGTTTGTGGTTTTTACTTTATTGTGTGTAGAGCAGGTTCACAATATAGCTCCAACTGACCTAGAAAATTCAATATAGTCCAGGGCCAAGTTTTATGATTCCCTAGGTGCAGGGATTGCATGTGTGAACCACCCTATTCAGTGATCAGAAGCATAGAGAATAGCCCTTTACTATTCATAGGAAAACAAAATAAATTTTTCACCAAGTAATTTTTAAAATAGGACTTTTAAAGCATCTCACAATCAAAGTTTAATATATTTGTTTAAATATATTTAGATGAAGGTTTCTTGAAGGCAATGGTGTTAACTGAACAACTTTAGTTCCTAGCCCTCCTTTATTATAAATACACAAAATTGTCTCTAACAGGTTGTATTGTCTCTAGATTGTATGGTTTGTCTTGTTGAGTTGGGTGTGTGTGTGTGTGTGTGTGTGTGTGTTCCTTCTGCTTCGCTTGTAGCCATATAAATCTTTGGAGCAAATATACATTTACCTAGAGAGTTGGAAATGGTGAGATGTATTTGTAAAGTTTCTAGTAATCTCCTTAATAGGTTATTTTACCGACCTCTCTATATGGAAGTAGTATATTTTGACTGGTGATTACATTTTTTGGCACATAGGGAGAGGGGGAGGGCAAATTAACCTTGAATATTCAAGTAAGACCCCCTTTTAAGCTGGCCATTACCAGCACCTGTTTGTGCTGGAATCAAATGACTGTATTTGACTTTACAAACACAGCTCATAGAAAAGATTAAATATTTTTATTGCAATGTATGGTCATATTTTTTTTAGCCTTTATGGGGTTAATATTGTGATAAGTGCTTTAAGAGAAATATTTTTCCAGAAATGGTTTTCTAGCTAAAATTATGGGCAGCTTTTGCATTGTGATGTGTGGGTCGATGGTTATATTTGGGTTACTAGGAAATCCTGTCGTGTTCCCTAAGGAGAAAGCTGTTCGATTCCATGGCAAAGAAAACAACATTAAATTCTAGTTCAATTATTTCTCCACAGTATGAATGAACACGCATGCCATTAGCTTGGTTTACAGGTGTATCATTGGTGGGAAGAAAACACTCATTCATGTTCAGTGCTGAATTTCCCCTAGGTGCATAAGCATTTTCCTAAGTTAAAGCCCTGCCCCCTAACTCTTGGAATACATTTACTGTTGATTTTCCCCTATTGCCATCCTACTGTTGTATCTCATTAATTTTTTAATAAGTTTTTATTTTAGAAAATGCTGTTTAGATTCCAAAAAGTAATTGATTTAGTTCTTCACATATGAGGGAAAGCACTTCACATTAAATGGAAAGAGATTCTTATAGCCATGATGGTTTTAATACATGATCAATACTGAGTCCTCTGCACAGAATGGAACACTTCCTAGCAGTACTTGAATACTTGTAAGTTGGAATTGCATGTTACTTGAAAGATCTGATTAAGCTAAATTTTGGTGCACAGCAGTTGTATATGATTTCATGTTTATGTAGCGAAATACATTGAAATGTACTACTAGTATTGAAACATAAATGTAAAAATAGTTGTGGAAATTGTCTTATTTTCCTTATGTCTCATTTGTTTAAAGCATAAATTTTCTTTTATTGTTCTAACTAAGAATAAGTGAATACTGTAATTGAAAATATATTTTAAATCTTTTTGTCATGTGTTTTTTTTTTAAGCTATTGCAAATTGTATCATTCCTGATTATACAGAACTTTGTGGGTGGTATAAAATAAATTTTATACTTCTATTTTGCACCTGGTCGTCTAATTTTTCTTTCATCTTCAAATCTTATTTAAAAATCTACCTACCGCTGGGCGGTGGTGGCGCCCGTCTTTAATCCCAGCACTCGGGAGGCAGAGGCAGGTGGATCTCTGAGTTTGAGGCCAGCCTGGTCTACCAGGGCTAGTTCCAGGACAGGCTCTAAAGCTACAGAGAAGTCCTGTCTTGAACAACCAAGAAAAAAGAAAAAAAGGGCAGAAAATCAGTGCTACATGCTGTATCGGAAGACATGCTTAGCATGTCCAAAGTCCCAGATCAATCCATGGAACCAAAGAAAGGGTATGTTTTAATATTCTATGTGCCTAAGTGTCTTGTCTGCATATATGTCTTTGCACCGAGTGCATGTCTGGTGCCTATAGAAGCTGGAAGAGGGCATTCACTTCCCTGTTGGAATGACAGATGAGCTACCATATGGGTTCAAGGAAACCCAGGTACTTGGATGTTGACTGAGATTTCTGTCCTGCCCGGTCCTGCAGCCGTTCAGTCCCACAGAGAGAAATCACACAGAGCTCTACATTACTTATAAACTGATTGGCCTAGTAGCTCAGGCTTTTCTTTTCTTTT
>NC_022028.1:35470417-35475795 GCF_000317375.1 Microtus ochrogaster | reverse complement strand
ACTAGCTCTGTAGACCAGGCTGGTCTCGAACTCACAGAGATCCGCCTGCCTCTGCCTCCCGAGTGCTGGGATTAAAGGCGTGCACCACCATCGCCAGGCTGTCTCCTTTTTTTTTTTTTTTAAACGTTTTTGTTTTTTTATTTATTTATTATGTGTACAACATTCTGCTTCCTACACACCCGAAGAGGGCGCCAGATCTCATTACAGATGGTTGTGAGCCATCATGTGGTTGCTGGGAATTGAACTCAGGACCTCTGGAAGAGCAGCCATCTCTCCAGCCTCAAGGTTCTCCTTTTTATTCTCTTTGCCTGCCAGCCCTGTCTACCTTTGCTCCTGCCTCGTTGGCCGTTCAGATCTTTATTAGACCATCGGGTCTTTTATTTTTTTATTTTTTTATTTTTTCGAGGCAGGGTTTCTCTTTGGCTTTGGAGCCTGTCCTGGAACTAGCTCTGTAGACCAGGCTGGTCTCGAACTCACAGCGATCCGCCTGCCTCTGCCTCCCGAATGCTGGGATTAAAGGCGTGCACCACCATCGCCAGGCCTTAAAATAATTTTCTACAACACTAAAGTGATTATAATTTGTAAAGTTTTTGCCATTTTAAAATAAAGGTAGAATAGAGTGAACAGTTTATTTCACTTAGCATACTGTTCTCTAGATTAGCCAACACAAAGTCCTTGCTTTGTGTTTTGTTTTGGTTAAGACAAGGTCTTGTGTTACAATCTGTTTTGACCTCAAACTCTGTGTCAGTTACTCCTGCTTGAACATTCTGAGGTCTGAGATTATAGGTGTTTGTATACCAGTGATATTTTAGATACGTGATCAGATGTTGCCCACACTTTTTCCCAGTCTTCTGGTGGTTGATTCATATGCCTGAGCAGAAACATTTTTGTAGCTTACAGTATGCTAGCACTAGTCCTTTTCCACATTTGAATGCATCTAATCCTCAGTTGGAAAATAGGCATAGAAAAGTTAAATCACACTGGCTGGTTGTTGAAAGGGTGGCCACTTGTTTGTTTCTCAGCTGCCTGGCCGCTCAGACCTGAAAGAACCAGACACCAACTGTATTGATTAAAACACTGCTTGGTCAATTACTTAAGCGAATTGCTAGCTAGTTCTTGCATTTAGAATTAACCCATACCCATTATTTTATATTTTACCATGAGGATCATGGTTTCAACATGTCTGTCTCTGGCAGCAGCTCCATGGCTTCTCCCTGACTCTGTCTCCTTTCTCTCAGCATCCAGTTTAGTTTTTCCCCGTCTAGCTAAATTCTGCTTTCCTAAAGGCCCGAAGCAGTTTCTTTATTCATTAATGGTAATCTCAGCATACAGAAGGGAATCCCACATCAGCTGGTGGTAGAGCATTCTTTTAATCCCATCACTCTGGAGGCAAGAGCAGGTAGATCTCTAAGTTTGAGACCACCCTGGTCTAGAGTGGATTCCATAGCAGCCAGGTTTATACAAAGAAACCTTGTTTTGTAGTGTGCAGTGAGAGAGAAAAGGAGCCAGGGTTGAATGTATACCTACACCACTTCCATATGCATAGGACATGATATCTACCCTTAATTTTGGAATCAATTCCATTCATTGTGCTCAAAACTAGTAACAATATGCAACTTGCTTTCTCCTTTCTGCTGTTTTGTTTGATCTCAAACTTTGAATCTCCAAGAATTTGAGAAATAGCACCAATCACTTTGAGTTTGGTTAAGACTTAAACTGGCAAAGAAAGCAAGAACCTGTGAGAATATTCAAACTTCGGAGGGGAGAGAAAGAAAAAAAAGCCAACTGTGAGTGACTCCACTCAAAGTTATCAGCCTGCCAGAGGATGGGACAGGAAGATCACTGGAGCCGGTGGCCCCTACTACCAGCCTCAGCAGCACAAGAAGACCTTACTAAGAGGCAAGGGAGGGCCAAGAACACTAGGGATGCAGACTAGCTGATGAAGAGCTTGCCTATATTCGTAAAGACCCTAGGTTCCACCCTTAAGAGTGTGTAAATGGAGCATGGTGACCTAGCCTGCAGTCCTAGCACCTGAAAGATAAAGGTCATTGTCAGCTGTATAGAATGACTCAAAGTTGCCACAGCAGCATGAGACTCTCTAAAAAACAAAACAAAGCGAGAACGACTTAGATGGTTCAGTGGGGGTTGGAGAAGCTTTCTACCAAGCCTGAGCAAGGTCTAAATTCAGTCCCTGGAACACACATAATAGGAGCGAACCAGTTCCTGCCAGTTGTCCTCTCACCCCTGCACATATTCTGTATGAATACACATGCACACAGACACCTCTCATAATTCATAAAAAATAAAGACTGCCAGAGTATCCACTTTTCAAAAGGCAATTAAAAGTGCCTGGGAATGGTGTGAGCACACACAGTCCGGTCAGTTGAATAAAACTGAAAGCTCACAATTACTCCCATCTGCTGTACACAGTCTAGTCTTTCAACAATGTGTCGAACAAGGTACACAACAGAAGAAATCACTATTAGATAGTTGGTGCTGAGGATACTTGGGTTTTATATAGGAAACAATTGCACTGGATTTTTTCTTTTCTTTCGTTTTGTTTTTCGAGACAGAGTTTCTCTGTGAAACAGCTTTGGCTGTCCTGGAACTCACTCTGTAGACCAGGCTGGCCTCAAACTCACAGAGATCTCCTTGCCTCTGCCGCCCGAGTGCTGGAATTATAGGTGTGTGCCACCACCCGGTTTACAGTGGATTTTTAACTCACACACAAAATTAATTTGAAATGAACCAATCGGGTTTATGTTCCTCAGTTGGAGCTCAATCTCTGGCTTATGTGTACAACAACTTCTTTTACTGTTTTTATCCACGATTCTCAAGAGTCAGATATTAAAGTATAAACCTGATAGATCCACAGAGCAACAGAAGAAAACAATCAGCTGACCCTTCTCTCCAACATACCAGATGGAAAAAGCCCGAGGATCTTTCCAAGGCCCTTTTCATGCCTTCTTGTGACCATCTTCACCCAGATCCTCCAGAAAACTCTACGGTTCATTATGGTTAGTGGAACACTGACTCTGCCCCTGAATCAAGGTTTAACTTATTGTTTGTCTCCTAGCAACAACACAAACAAATCTGCAACATTTGTGAGGTCCAGTACTACAGACTGACTCCAGTTCAGTCTCTGTGTTCTCCACTGTGGAGGGAGAGACCTATCTCTGACCTGCTCCGATTCTCTAGGACTCCTTAGTGTTGGCATTCACATGCACACACATCATTACACACATGCAACAGTAAAATTGCACACACATGCACTCGGGAGTTAGAGGCAGAGGGAACTCTGGCCACCCTGTTCAAGGCCACCCTGGTCTACGTGGCAAGTTCAAGGACAGCCAGTTCTACACAGAGAAACCCTGTACTAGGGAGAGGGGGCAGGGATCCTCAAGAATTTGAAATTAGCTATAGGCCTTTAGACAGCAAAAAGTGTCTGAGAAGAGGGCAGTAGATAAATTTAATTTACATAAAGTTAAGATTTGCACATGAACTGGATGGGCACAGTGTTCTATCCTTTAATTCCAGCACTTGGGAGGCAGAGGCAGGTAGATCTCCAAATTTGAGGCTAGCCTGGTCTATATACATATCATCTACCAAGTTAGTTAGAGCTAGCTATTGTGGTAGTTTGCAAGTAATTGGCCCCCACAACCTTACAGGGAGTGGCACTATTAGGAGGTGTGCCTTTTTTGGAGAGGGTGAGAAACCCAGACCCCAGCATGTCCATAGTCCTAGCACAATCTCTGAGCATCCTGGCTCTGAACTCAGAGCCAGCGAAAGAAACACACCCTGGATCTGGGACCTAAGCCAGCAAAAGAAACACTTTATCCCTGAACCCAGAGTCAGAGGAAAAATACCCTGACCCTGAAACCAGAACCAAAAGAACACACTTTGCCCCTAGAACCAGAGCCTAAAGTTACAGCCTAGAAAATAAAAAGGACCACAGAAAGAAACACAGTTGTGCTTTGAAGTCAGAGCCATCTCTGCCCAAGACACGAAACCAACTGATCCCCGAGCAGGAAAACCCAACCAATCCCTTTGTAGGGAAGTAGTACCTCTAGTTTAGAGGCAAAATCTTTTCCGATCCTTAGCCCAGGGAAGTAACTACCTCTAGTCTAAGGCATGACATCTTCCTGACCCCTGATCCCATGGGCTCCTCCCCTTATGGGAGCAACCAATCAGAAGCTGGTCACCCATAGGGGGCTATCCTGGGTTTCTTGCTCTTCCATGTGAAGCTGAGGTCTTTGAAGAATTTTCCTGGGATTTTGCTGGGCATTATGTTGAATCTGCAGATTGCTTTTGGTAAGATTGCCATTTTTAGTATGTTAATTCTGCCTACCCCAAAGCATGGGAGATCTTTCCACTTTCTGGTGTCTTCTTCAATTTCTTTCTTCAAAGATTTAAAGTTTTTGTCATACAATTCTTCCACTTGTTTGGTTAGAGTTACTCCGAGATATTTTATGTTATTTGTGGCTATTGTGTTAATTCCCTGATTTCCTCCCCTGCCCTTTTATCATCTGTGTACAGGAGGGTTACTGATTTTTTTGAGCTAATCTTGCATCCTGGGGCTGGAGAGATGGCTCAGAGGTTAAGAGCACTGGCTACTCTTCCAGAGGTCCTGAGTTCAACTCCCAGCAACCACATGGTGGCTCACAACCATCTGTAATGAGATCTGGTGCCCTCTTCCTGACTGTAGGTATATAAGCAGATATAATACTGTATACATAATAAATAAATAAATCTTTAATAGAAAATCTTGTATCCTGCTACATTACTGAAAGTGTTTATGAGTTGTAAAAATTCCTTGGTAGAATTTTTGGGATCACTTATGTAAACTATCATATCATCAGCAAACAGTGAATGTTTGACTTATTCTTTTCCAATTTGTATCCCCTTGATCTCCTTTTGGTGTCTTATTGCTCTAGCTAGGACCTCAAGAACTATATTGAATAGATATTGAGAGAGTGGACAGCCTTGTCTTGTTCCTGATTTCAGTGGAATCTATTGGAGTTTCTCTCCATTTAGTTTGATGTTAGCTATTGACTTGCTGTATATTGCCTTAATTATGTTTAGGTATGTTTCTTGTATCCCTGCTCTCTCCAAGACCTTTATCATAAAGGGATGTTGTATTTTGGCTTTTTCAGCATCTAATGAGATGATAATGTGATTTTCATTTTTCAGCTTTAAAACAAAGTCTTTAAGGAAACAAAGTACAGATAGTCACAGTTTAAAGGAGTAAAGATAATAAAATAAATATTAAAAAGTAATAGAGTGGGGCTGGAGAGATGGCTCAGTGGTTAAGAGCACTGACTGTTCTTCCAAAGGTCCTGAGTTCAATTCCCAGCAACCACATGGTGGCTCACAACCAT
>NC_022028.1:35466258-35469222 GCF_000317375.1 Microtus ochrogaster | reverse complement strand
CTAAACCACAGAGAAACCCTGTCTCGAAAAACCAAAATAAATAAATAAATAAATAAATAAATAAATAAATAAATAAATAAATAAATAAAAACCATCTGTGAGTGAGCACATGTGATAATTGTCTTTCTGTGTCTGGGTTACCTCACTCAAAATAATGTTTTCTAGTTCCATCCATTTTTCTGCAAAATTTAAGCTGTCGTTATTTTTTTCTGCTCTGTAGTACTCCATCGTGTAAATGGGCCACTTTTTTTTTTTTATCCATTCTTCAATTGAGGGACATTTAGGTTGTTTCCAGGTTCTGGCTCTGACAAACAAATATGAGCATATGAGCATAGTTGAGCACATGTCCTTGTGGCACGATTGAGCATCCTTTGGATATATACCCAAAAGTGGTATTATTGGGTCTTGAGGAAGGTTGGTTCCTAATTTTCTGAGAAATTGCCACACTGACATCCAAAGGGGTTGTACCAGCTTGCATTCCCACCAACAATGCAATTCTCTGAATTCGAGGTCAGCCTGGTTTACAAAGTGAGTTCCAGGACAGCCAAGACTACAGAGAAAACTTGTCTTAAAACAAACAAACAAAATGCTATAGGCGTGTAGAGATTGTCCAGTGTTTAAGAGAATTGACTGTTCTGCTCTTCAAGAGGTCCTGGGTACAATTTCCAGAAATCACACAAGTTTGTGTGGTTTCTAATAAAATCTAATACCCTCTTCCAATGTGAAGAACAGGCAGATAACATACTCATGTACATAAAATACACAAATAAATCATTGTCAGGTGGTGGTGGCAAATGCCTTTAACACCCAGAGGTAGGCAGATATCTGAGTTCAAGGCCACCATGGTCTACAGAGCCAGCTCCAGGATAGCCAGGACTATGCAGAGTAACCCTGTCTCGATAAACAAAACAAACAAACAATTAAAAATTGCAATAGAAGAGAGTTAGTGTTGACCTCTGACTTTCATACAGCCATGCCCTGGCAAGCACACAAGAAACACATCCAAATAAATAATGTCAATAAAGAAAACTTTAAAAGGTGGCAGGGTTGGGGAGATTGGCAAGGAAATGCCACAATCCTTGTGGGAATGTAAAATAGTACAGCCACTGTAAAAATAGCTGAACATTATGTCAAAAGATAAATATAGAATTATCATATGACCCAGAACTGCACCCTCTGATACCGTATATCCCCAGAAGGACTGAAAACAGTTCAAAGGAAAGATGGTGAATGTTATGCAGAAGAGGGAAGAGAGAGAGAGAGAAAAAAAAAACATGTTGAAGCAGGGTCCAGTTATGTAATCCTGCCTAAACTGGTATTCACCACATAGACAAGGCTGGTCTTCAACTTGCAGTCATCCTCCTGCCTGGAATTATAGGGAGGTACCACGCAGGCCAGCTGGAAAACTCTTTTCCTTCTGTCATTACAGTTTCTTTGCTGGAGTTCTCTAATACTCAAAAGCTTGGTTATGGAGTGGGTTTATAAGGCCTCGTAACAGAGGGATAATGAGTTTAGAGTAAGGTGGGCATGACAAAATACCAAAATGTCAACCAAAATTACCCCTTGATCGAAAAAAAAAAAAAGAAAAGAAAAGAAAGGAGCAAGAAACACTAAGTGTGGTTGCACGAGTCTGTTTCTCAGCCAGTCAGGAGGCTGAAGGAGACGGAATACAAGTTCTAGCCTTGCCTGTTATAATGACATTTAAGTCCTGCCCAGGCAACTCTGTGAGACCCTCACTATAATGTTGTCCTCTTTTTAAATTTTTGCTGCCTTTTAATCCACGCTGTCCGAATCAGCAACTGCAACTCCACTGCTATGAGCTGTGGTTAGGTCCTGAGGGCTGCAGTTTAAGGGGATTCTGGTCCCTCAGGCACCGACTCCTTTCAAAGCTAGGAAGGGAATCTAAATCTCTGTTCCTCCAAAGAACTCAAAATTCAGCTGGGCAGTGGTGATGCACATACCTTTGATCCCAGCATTTGGGAGGCAGAGGCAAGCAAGATTTCTGTGAGTTTGAGGCCAGTGTGGTCTACAGAGTTAAGGTCCAGGACTGGCTCCATAGCTACTGAGAAACCCTGTCTTGAAAAAAACAAAAAACAAAACAAAACCTCAAGGTTTGAGGTGGAATTCTGCTTCTGCTCCGCAGAGAGGCTGAAAGGGAATTAGCTTATCTCTTCTCCTTCCTACATCTTTTCAAAAGCCATCCTGCGATAAACAAGCCCTCTTGGGGTTCCCTGCTCCTCCTTAAAATCACTTCTCCACCTGGCTTCTCTCTACCACTTCCTATCAGCTAGTAGCTCTTGACTGCAGGTGGATTTTATTTAATCAAACATCTTTGCATTATTAAACAAATATTCCAGAGCACAAACAAAAGTAACACACCTTAAAATAATGTTCTACAACATTATAAAGTACAAAAAGGACAAAATACAAAGAAGACTGGGTAGCAGTGTTTTTGCAGAATGTTCAAGGCTTGGGTCAGTCTCAGGAAACATTCTCTCTCTCTGAGAAAGAACATCATGACAAAGCAACATATTTCCAGGTTTCTAAAGATAGTATGGGACTAACTAATGAAGCTGTATTTTGTGTGTGTAAGACTGGGCCTGGTAGCTCATGGTTGTAATCCCAGAATTTTAAGTCAGTAGCAGAATTGCCATAAGTTTGAGGCCAGCTTTGTCTATAAGACTGGTTCCAGTCTAGTCAAGAACCAGTGCCAATCTAGTGACATTTTTGTCTCAAAAAATAAAACAAAGCCACTCACAAGAAAAAATATTTTTGTCTAATCCTTTTAGGTGCAGCCTATTTCCTGATGAAAGTGTAGGAATATCTTCAGAGAAGTCAGTTTATATTCTGCCAATAGGAAAAAAAGAGAAAGGATTGAGAAAGATTTTCTTGCCTAATCACCTTTGAATAAAAGTAATTTTTTTTTTTTTTTTGGTTTTTTCGAGACAGGGTTTCTCTGTGGCT
>NC_022028.1:35456954-35464428 GCF_000317375.1 Microtus ochrogaster | reverse complement strand
GCTGGTCTCGAACTCACTGAGATCCACCTGCCTCTGCCTCCCGAGTGCTGGGATTAAAGGCGTGCGCCACCACCGCCCGGCCAGCTAAATATTTTCTTACATTTGTTGGTTTTTGTTGAGGTTAAATGAATAAAGAAAATAAAAAGGAAAAGAAAGGGGCTGGAGAGATGGCTCAGGGGTTAAGAGCACTGATTGTTCTACCAGAGGTCCTGAGTTCAATTCCCAGCAATTACATGGTGGCTCACAACCATCTGTAATGAGATCTGGTGCCAAGTTCTGGCCTGCAGGAACACACGCAGACAGAACATTGTATACATAATAAATAAATACATCTTTAAAAAAAAGGAAAGGAAAGGACATGACTGCTCCTAGGTGTGGTGGAAGAGAAAGTTTACTGTAGATATGTGGGAAAGCAGAATCAGAAGCAGGGACATCTGGGAGAATTCAGAGTGGACACGACCAGGCTGAGCTGAGCCATGTGAGAGTGGGGTTGGAAGTGAGAAGAGAGAGAGGGGAACCAGGTGCAGCAGCCGGGAGGCCAAATGTACAAGTGGGATGGGTAACCAAAATGTCTGGATTATATAAAATAAAGAGTATAGACAGCTATAAAAGGAAATAAATAGTTTAAAAAGATCAAATAAAATCTTTAAAGAGACTGAATACAGACAATAATAAACGAGTAAAGAAAATTAAGCCACATAAAGATGGAAAATACACAGAGAGTCTGGATTATGTATGTATATTATTGTGTTTTCTTTGAAATTTTTGACTGTAAATGAGCTAAGTACAGAGAGACATTTCATCGTATGGGCTGCTAAACTAAACCAATATATATTTTAAAGGTATCTTGACTTCAGTATTTGGGTCTAAGGACTTGTTGCTTTGGAAAAGAGGTTCTGCTTTTGTTTCCACAGAAGATAGAAAGATGTGAATTCCTTACTGGCTAATATGGTTTGATCAAATAAGACCCCCTAAAACAATGGCCTAGATGGTCCAACATCCATGATAGCTTTAGGACTGCTGGCTGAGATGGACCTACTACACAGGATACCCCATGAAAGACCTGATTAACAGTGGCCCCCATCAGCAGGGAGTAGTCTTGTGAACAACGCCAAATTCCCTAAATGATTGTTTATAAATGTTTGTTTACATTTAAAGGGGGATATGCTATAGGGATGAATACTTTGCATTGGTATGGATCTTGGTTTTTTTATACAAATTTAAGGTCAATTTTGTTGTATGTATATTTCTGTGCTTGATCATGGTATTGTGTTTGTGCAGCTTATTTAAAAATGTAATGTATAGGGGCTGGAGAGATGGCTCATCGGTTAAGAGCATTGCCTGCTCTTCCAAAGGTCCTGAGTTCAATTCCCAGCAACCACATGGTGGCTCACAACCATCTGTAATGAGGTCTGGTGCCCTCTTCTGGCCCGCAGGCACACATGCAGACAGAATATTGTATACATAATAAATAAAAAAATATTTAAAAAAAATAAAAAAAATGTAATGTATAATTAAGAAATAAAAGTTAATAGTCATCTATAACAGTCAAGCTTGTAATCATGTTATGTTTTCTAGATGTACAGAGATAGATTTCAGATGGATAGATATTCTTCAAACCTTTTGATGACTAACAGAATATGGCATTTAAAATGTTTTAAGAACTTAGGCTTTTCATGGCAATGAGACACATTCATTCGCTCCTGGCAGCACTGATCTACTTCAAGAGGATGATGGGCATCAAAGAGGCTCCTTATGGAGCTTATTAGCCGTTTGGGCAAGAAACTGCTCTTAACTGACTGTTTGATGTTGTACTATATGAATTGGACATGCATGACCCAGAGAAAAATGACTGCTGAACTTGCCTAAAGGTGAGACAGTCCTTCAGGGTTCCTACTTCATGAAAGAGTCTGCAAGACATTTTGCAGGACACAGAAGAAAGCAACTGATGACCTTTGCCAATACAAGACATAAGAGATCGTCAAGTTTCCTGCTTAATGGAAAAGTCTGCCAGATACTATGGGCCTGTTGGCTGAAGATGGATGCCTTAATGTTACAGAAGAACTTTGGATGACTGTCAAGGTAGTGAGATGTCTCTGTCAATTCTAGAATCTTGGAAGTTTCTTATAAAGCACTTTCTGTTTACTTAGGTAATATTATATCTGTCTGGAGTCTTTGGTGGAGTTTAAGATGGTTATCATCATAAAAGATAAATTAGATATAAAACTTTAGACTCACAGATAGGATAGAGCATTTTCCTAATTTGCCAAATATAAATGGACCAAATATTGTAACTATAATTCTTGGTTGATAACTGTTTTTTATATGTAACTTTACTATGTTAAAATTAAAACCTTCCCTTTTATTTAGACAGAAAAGGGGAGATGGTGTGGGATTCCCCTCTGTGAATATGTTTTATTACCATTGGTTAATAAAGAAACTGCTTTAGGCCTATAGCAAGGCATATAGAGAGAGAAGGAAGAGTCAGGGAGACTGCCCTGTAGCTGCTGAATGAGACAGCTGCTAGACACCAGCCAGATCCTTACCAGTAGGCCACAGCCTCATGGTGATTCACAGATTAATAGAAATGGGTTAATTTAAGATGTAAGAGTTAGCTAGAAGTATGCATAATCTATTGGCCAAAGAGTGTTGTAATTAATATAATTTCTGTGTGATTATTCAGGTCTCGGCAGTCAGGAAACAAAGAGCAGTCTTGTCTACAATAAGCTAATTCATTTTGAGAAAGTGGTCACCAACAGGCACAGGGCAGAAGTAGAGGGTGACTAAATTAATAGCTATGTGTTTCTTTAGGAGGAGGTGATGAAAATGTTCTTCAAATACTAGGTGTGATGATGGCATGTTGTCAATATACTCAAGTCTACTGAATTGTATAGTTGTAAACATTCTAGTTCGTGCTGAAGAGATGGCACTGTGGTTAAAAGCACTTGTCTCTCCTGTAGAGGATATGGGATAGATTCCAGCACCCTGTGGCGGTTCACAACCACCATTAATAACAGTTACAGGGAATACTTTGTATTCTTCTGACCTCCAAGCATACACCTGGTACACATACATACATGCAGGCAAAAACCTCTCCAGAAATGAAAAAGTAATCTAAAAAAGTTTGTAAAAATTCCACCTTGTTCAGTGGTTTGTATCTGTAAGTCACAGGCACTAGGGCTGGAGAGGTGGCTCAGTGGTTAAGAGCATTGCCTGCTCTTCCAAAGGTCCTGAGTTCAATTCCCGACAACCACATGGTGGCTCACAACCATCCGGAATGAGGTCTGGTGCCCTCTTCTGGCCTGCAGGCATGCACACAAACAAAATATTGTATACTAAATAAATAAATATTTAAAAAAAAAGTCACAGGCACTACAAGGCAGAGGCAGGAGGATTTCTTGAGCCCAGAAGATCAAAACCTGTCAGGGTCACATGTTGAAAATATATATACACAAATGTATAGCAGGTCTCACTTTGGACCAACAGCTCTCCAATTACACCGAGACCTTTGTGTGTGTCTGTGTGTGTGTGTATTGTTGTTTTGCCCATATGTATGTCTGTGTGACAGTGTCAGAAGTTACAGTTGTTAGCTTCCATATGGGTAGTATTACATTTGGGGCCTCATCCCAGCCCCTGGCACCCATATTTGGAGTACTGGGCAGGAAAGTTCCGTTCAAGGCCCCTCCTCTGGGAGTTGCCTTAGTCCAAACTCCACCTCTGAGAAAGTCGGCCAAGTGGTGACCCCTTCCCAGAAGGGTCAAGAAAACCAGCCAAATGGTAACCCCTCCCCAGGGAAGGTCAAGACCACTCCCATAGGCTATTGAGGCTGCCCCCCAGAGAAAGATCATGTGGTTCTCGGGTTTTGCATGGTCTCCCCTTCTGTTTTTTCCCCTCGCCATGCCACGGGGATCATTGCATTAAACACGGGCATCTTTTATTATTTGCAGGAGAGGGGAGAGGCTCGTTTTAAGAAATATCCCTAACAGGTATTGGGGTTTGAACCAGGTCCTCCAGTGATATTAACTGGTTAGTCCTTCCACCTGCCCCACCATGGAGAGTTTTAATTATGAAATCTTGTCCTTAGGTTAGATTTGTTTCCAACTAGCTCTTTCTTTGTTTTGTTTTGTTTTTTAGAGACAAGGTTTCTTTCTTTCTTTCTTTCTTTCTTTCTTTCTTTCTTTCTTTCTTTCTTTCTTTCTTTTTTTTTTTTTGGTTTTTCGAGACAGGGTTTCTCTGTGGTTTTGGAGCCTGTCCTGGAACTAGCTCTTGTAGACCAGGCTGGTCTCTTCCTCCCAAGTGCTGGGATTAAAGGCGTGAGCCACCACCGCCCGGCTACAGACAAGGGTTTCTCTGTGTAGCTCTGGAGCCTTTCCTGGAACTCACCCTGTAGACCAAGCTGGCTTTAAACTCAGAGATCCACCTGCCTTTGCCTCCCAACTGCCAGAATTAAAGGCGTGAACCACCACTGCTCGGCTCCAATTAGCTCTTTTTTTTTTTAAACAGGTTTTTTTATATTTATTTATTTTATTATGTATACAATATTCTGTCTTCATATATGCCTGCAGGCCAGAAGAGAGCACCAGATCGCATTACAGATGGTTGTGAGCCACCATGTGGTTGCCGGGAATTGAACTCAGGACCTTCGGAAGAGCAGGCAATGCTCTTAACCACTGAACCATCTCGCCAGCCCCTCCAATTAGGTCTTAAAATTTAAATTAACCCATATATATTAATCTACATTCTGCCATGTGGCCCATTACTCGCCTCAGTACCATTTCTGAGATTTGCAAATGGTAAATAGATCCTGTGTCTCTCCTCTGGAAGTCCTGCTTATCCTCTCTTGCTTAGCTATTGGTCGTTCAACTCTTTATTAAACCAATCAGAAGGTGCCTTAGGCAGGTGAGGTAAGACAGAGATACATCTTCAGACAGTATACAAAAAGATTATCCTACCACACATGAATGTATCAGTATATTTTCCAAATATTGATTTTTATGTTAATTATATCTATATTATATATGTATATATGTATATATGATATATATATATCATATATATATCTTACAAGTTCATTCTTCCAAGCAAATAGCACTAGAATAGCAAAAGGACAACCACAAGATGGCGGCCACCCCGGCCTGCTCACGTGACTCCCTTTGGTTCTGTAACTAGGGAGAATGGCGTTCGCCTCAGAGCCGGGCACAAGGACAACCGGCTCATTGTTAAGTGAAGCCAAGGTAACCCGGTCGGGCGCGCTCTCGCTCGGCGTCCCGGCGAACGCGCACGCGCACGCGGGGAGCGCGCACGCCGAACGTCTCTCCGCAGGCGCCGGTTCCTCCCGGAGCTGGGAGGGAGGAGGCGCGGCGTGGAGGAAAAGGGAGAAGTTGGCGCATGCGCCTGAGCTTGACGGCTTTTGAAATGGCTTCGCTGGTAAACCGGACCCGACTCAGGTGAAGGTCTGGTCAGCGCTTTGCTCGGGAGCGGCGGGAGGCCCCAGTTAGGGCCGCTTCCGTTCGCGGCGGATAGGCGGAGGGGCCGGCTGTGGGAGGCCGCGGGCGGGCGGGAGGGCGGGCGATGGCGGCCGTGGCGGGGCAGGCGGGCGACGGACACGGCCCCTTTTGTGCGGGTCGGAACAGGCCCCGCGCGGCGCGCCCTTCCCCCAACGCGCCGGCTCCCGGCCCCTCAGGTACGGCCTGCGTTCCTCATCCTGGCCGGGCGGAGGCCGTGCTTGCCCGAGCTGGCGCTGCCGCGACTCCGAGTCCCCGCCGGTCCTCGGGGTGAGAGGCTCGCTCCGACCGCCCACAGGGACTGCGATGGCCCGCGGGTCCCCGTGGGCGCCGTGATCATGCCTTGGGCCTCTGGCTTCCACCGTCGCGGCCTGCGCGCTAGAGAGGCCGGGGCCGGAGGAAGATGGGCGTCACTGCCCGGCCCGTCGGGTCCCCAGCTGGGGATGCTCGGCCCCTCCTTTCCTTGTCTCTTTGACTTCGGGGGAGGGGGCGTCTTCGCGGCTGTTCTTTTAGAGACGTGCGTTCTCCCAACTGCCTTTCCCCTCCTCGGAGTGGAAGGCAAGGTGACAAAGGCCATAGTGACTTCCCTAGTCCTTCAAGTAACGTTCGTTATTAAAATGGTAGTCGTATCGATGCCTTTGCCTTTATGGGGGAGGGGGTGTCTCGTTTCCGTTATTGATTTAACCACTGCCTGACCTCCACATTGCCCGAAGAAAGCTCTCAGGCTGGAGTTCGGCGCCTGTCATTTCGTTGTCCGTTTCATTTGTTTATATTCAGTCTCACGGTGTGGCCCTAGCTCTAACACCGGATAAACTATGCTAGCCGGGAATTTAGAGAGAGCCGCCTGCCTCTGCCTCCTGAGTGCTGGGATTAAAGGCTTGCGCCACCAAACCTGGCCAGGCCTTTTTTTTTTTTTTTAGTATGTCAGGGTAGTCCCTGAAAGAAGTCCCTTTAATTCCTCCCCTAAGGATCCCTTTTAAATAGGGTATACCTTGTCGATAGTGTTTAGTTTTCAGTTTGCACACATTCTATTTCCTGTTCTCTTTTGGAGGATGTCCTTAGTATCAATCAGTTCTCTAAAATAGCCTTTTGTGGTATTTGTAGTTTGGTTGAACTTTGAAACAAGACTCCTTTCTTCATAGATACCTGCTGTAGAGGAGAAACAAGTGAAGGTTTTTCCCTCCTTGCATCATGGCTCAGTTTGGAGGACAGAAGAACCCACCATGGGCTACTCAGTTTACGGCCACTGCGGTGTCACAACCAGGTCAGGCGATGGAACCCTCGCGCTGTGAATGTGTGTGTGGAGGGAGGGCGGCTGTCTCAATTGGGTGGAAGTTAGTGCACCGGAGAGCGATGTGTTCAAAGATGTATCCTTTATTAAGATACTTTTGAAAATTAAAACAACAATAACAAAAAAACCCCCCTCTTTGTCTAACATTTTGGGCGGTTTTGTAGCTTTTTTTCTTTTTTTGTATTTGCATCTTAAGAGTTTTTAGATTTATGACGGTCAGACTACTAATGGATTTGCCATAATCTCTTCACGCGTATGTGTTCTCGTTCTTCCTCTTCCACTGTGCTTCATTATTTTTGTTTTGCATTTGAGATAGGGTCTCCACTAGCAGTAATCCACACCTGGGTTTTCAAATATCTTAAGTTTATCTCTCCCCTCTTCCCCCAAGTTTTTTGAGACAGGGTTTCTCTGTGTAGTCTGGCTGTCCTGAAACTTACTCTGTAGACCAGGCTGGGCTTGAATTCACAGAGATCTTCCAGCCTCTGCCTCCCTGGAGCTAAACTTGGGCATCACCATGCCAATAGTTAAAATTGCTTTAGTTACGTGTTCAAATGGAATAACTTTTATTTAGAATGTTTTCAGTTTTTTTTTAAAATATTTATTTATTATGTATACAATATTCTGTCCGTGTGTATGTCTGCAGGCCAGAAGAGGGCACCAGACCTCATTACAGATGGTT
>NC_022028.1:35454107-35456854 GCF_000317375.1 Microtus ochrogaster | reverse complement strand
CAGATGGTTGTGAGCCACCATGTGGTTGCTGGGAATTGAACTCAGGACCTTTGGAAGAGCAGGCAATGCTCCTAACCACTGAGACATCTCTCCAGCCCCCTAGAATGTTTTCAGTTTTAAGACATGTTTTGGACCAGGCATGGTGGCACCTGCCTCAAAACAGAACAAAACCCAAAACCAAAAACAAGAAACAAAAACACTAAACTTAAAATAACAGCAAAAAAAGAAAACATACATTTTAAATATATCTAAATGCCATAATTTTAAAAATATTTATATGATAGTTTTCCTTAAAAATTTGTTTATTTATGCTGGGCATGGTGGTGTATGCATTTAATTCTAGTACTCATAGTACTCAGGAGGCAGAGGCAGGTGGATCTCTTTTAGTTTGAGGTCTAAATATTGAGTTCCATGACAACCAAGACTGTATAGAGAGATCTTGTCTCAACATCCTCCTCTCCAAATAATTTGTGTTTTTTAAAGTTACATTTCTGTGTCCCTCTGGGGGATGGAGACACTATACATTTGGAAGTTAAGACAAGTGGTGGAAGTTGTTTCTTTCCATTGTGTACAGCAGGTCTCATGAATTGAATCTAGGTTGCCAGCCTTGGTGGCAAGCACATTTACCCAATGAGCCTTCTCACCTTTTTATCATTGTGTGTGTTTGTGTGTGTAGGATAGCTTTTGGGAGTTGGTTCTCTCTTTCCACGATGGGTTTTGAGGATTGAACCCAGGCTGTCAGACTTGCATGACAAGTGCTTTTAACCACTGAATCATATTGCTAGTTCAATTATGGTTTTCACTTGTTTGAATTTAATGTAGAAATATTGACTCTGTAAGAATTTAATTGCCAGGAACCTTAGAGGACACAGCTTAGGCAGTAAAATGCTTGCACAGCACCCACAAAGCCTTGGGTTTATTTCTAGCATCTCATAAACTGGGTGTGCTACTGCATTCCTGAAATCAAGCACTTGTGAGGCAGAGGCAGGAGGATTAGAAAGAAGTTCAAGGCATTCCTTAGTTAGTTTCAGGGCACCCCTGACCACAAGGGGATGGTGTTTTAAAAACAATATATAACTGGTCTTGGTGGGGCATTCCTTTTTATCCCAGAGCTTTTAGGAGGCAGAGACAAGTGGATCTCTAAGTGTCTGGGCTGCTTGGTTTATATAGCAAGTTCCAGGACAGGCAAGGCATGCATAGTGAGACCCTGTCTCAACCAAATCAAAACAAACCGAAAAACAATTAAAAACCCAGTAACTAATAGGCTAAGGAAAAAAAAAAATAGCTGTAAGCATCATAAAGAAACGCTTAAAGTTGCAAAGAAAAGTTTAAAGAAAAAAGCCATTTTCCAGAGACATTAAACCAAAAATAAATAAATAAATAAAAGGCCATTTGTTATTTACTGTGGGTTTTTGTTTTATACTCCCTTACTCCCACCCACCTGGGGCTTTGTACGTGTTAGTTAATCTTCATCAGAATTTTCAGTTGTGTGGTTTTTGTTTATTTTCTGTCTTTTTGTTGTTTTGTTTTTGAGACAGGGATTCTCTGTGTAGCTTTGGAACCTGTCCTGTGACCAGGCTAATCTTGAACTCACAGAAATCCCCCTGCTTCTGTTCTTGAGTGCTTGAATTAAAGGCGTGAGCCACGACTGTGCAGTTTTTTTTTAAACATTTATATATCTTTATGTGTCTGTCTGGGTACATGTGTGAAGGTCAAAGGACAGTCTACAGCTTCCACCATGTGGGTTCCAGAGTCCAATTCACGTCTCAGGACTGGTAGCAAGTACCCTTATCCACTGGGTAGTTAGTAAGGTTTCTGTGCTCATATAAAGACCATAATCAAAACAACTTGTGGGGGGAAGGATTTATTTTATCTTAGAACTCTCAGGTGACACTCTGTCACTGAGAGAAATCGAGGCAGGGACTAATACCCCACAGTCTTGTCTACAGGCCCGTTGTGGAGGAATTTTCTCAATTGTGGCTCCCTCTTAGTTAACTCAGAAAAAAAAAAAAAAGCAGGACAATTGACCCTTTGTCAACTTGAAGAACAAACATGTTTTTCTATTTTAGGGTTATTATTGCTGTGGGGAAAAAAAATTAACCCAAAGCAACTTTAGGAGGAAAGGGTTTGTTTCATCTTTAATCTTAAAACTGTCAGGTCACACCCCATCACTGAGAGAAGTCAGGGCAGTATGTCTAGAGAGGAACCTGGAGGCTGGAACTGAAGCAGGTTCTTCCTGGTTGCTCCTTATAGCTGGCTCAGTCTGCTTTCATGTAGCATCTAGGGCCAGCAGCCAGGGTGGGCCACAGTGGGCTAGGCCCTCCCACATCAATCTCTAAGAAATGTCCCACAGGCTTGAGTATAAGCCAGTGTTGGAGGAATTTTCTCAACTGCTGTCTTAGGGTTTCTTTTGCTGTTAAAAGACAGCATAACCATGGCAACTCTTATAAAGGAAAACATTTAAGGGGCTGGCTTATAGTTCAGAGGTTTAGTCTATTGTCATCAGGGTGGCATGTAGGCAGACAGTGCTGGAGAGGTAGCTGAGAGTTCTACATCTGGATCAGCAGGAAGAAAGATTGAGCCTACTGGGCCTGGCTCCTGCTTCTGAACCCCATGCCCCCACAAATATCTATACATGTCTTGGTGTTGTGGTTTTTTTTTTTTTTTTTTTTGTTTTTCGAGACAGGATTTCTCTGTGGCTTTGGAGCCTGTCCTGGAACTAGCTCTGTAGGCCAGGCTGGTCTCGA
>NC_022028.1:35449866-35452942 GCF_000317375.1 Microtus ochrogaster | reverse complement strand
GGCTGGTCTCGAACTCACAGAGATCCGCCTGCCTCTGCCTCCCGAGTGCTGGGATTAAAGGCGTGCGCCACCATCGCCCGGCTTGAAAAATACTTTTGATTAGACTCTGGATCTAGGTAAAGGTGGTTGGTTACTCCAGTGTAGGTAAGTGGAGCCAGTTTTTCTTGGAAGTTTTGTCATGGAAGGTCATGGGAGATTTCTGTAAAGGAGCCAAGTAATCTTGATCCCTCTTCTTTTAATCTCAATTTAGCTGCACTAGGTGTTCAGCAACCATCACTTCTGGGAGCATCTCCTACCATTTATACCCAGCAGACTGCATTGGCGGCGGCAGGCCTTACCACACAAACGCCAGCAAACTATCAGTTAACACAGACTGCAGCATTGCAGCAGCAAGCTGCAGCTGCTGCAGCTGCATTACAGCAGGTGAGTTTCAATGTGATGAATGAGGTGATAAAAATGATAGTTGAGGGGCTGGAGAGATGGCTCAGAGGTTAAGAGCTCTGACTACTCTTCCAGAGGTCCTAAGTTCCATTTCCAGCAACCACATGGTGGCTTACAGCCATCTGTAATCAGATCTGGTGCCCTCTTCTGGTGTACAAGTGTACACCCAGGTAAAACACTGTATACATAATAAATTAAAAAAAAATGATAGTTGGTGCCTGGAGTTGTTCTCCTTTGTTTTCTCCTTCATTTGTTCTGTTTTTAAGATGAGTTGTCTGCATTGTTCATGTTGGCCTTGAACTCATGAGACTCCCCCTTAGCATCTCAAGTATGTGCTAGTATGATTGGCTGCCTCTGTCTTTTAAACAATGAAGAATTGTAGATTAAAAGAACTGTGTAGCCAGGTGATACTGGTACACACCTAGTCCCAGCAATTGGGAAGCGGAGGCTAGTGGCTCTCTGAGTTCAAGGTCAGGCTGGTCTACAAAGCGAGTTCCAGGATATCCAGAGCTACACAGAAAAACCGTGTCTAAAAAAACCAAACTGAACCGAAAAACTACTACACACACAGGAAGTTTGCTTTTTTCTTGGTGTTAAAAATTACATTGTAGTAGAGGGAGGTGGATCATTGCAAGTTCGAGGCCAGCCTGGTCTACAAAGTGAGTTCTAGGATAGCCAGAGCTGTAACACAGAGAAACCCTGTGTTGAGAAAACCAAAATAAATAAATAAAATTAAATTGTGTTTATTTTTGGTGGTACAAACCTGTAATCTCAGCACTTGAGAAAGGAGAGAAGGAGAATATTGAGTTTGAAGCTTTACTGGAGTTGATAGCAGGATTATTTGACGACAAAACAACAGAATGTTTCTGCGCTCAGCCCAAAGTATAATTGTAAAGTCAGAAATCTTAAATTTTTGTTTTTGTTTTTTCAAGATAGGATTTCTCTTTATAGTTCTGGCTGTCCTGGAACTCACTCTGTAGACCAGGCTGGCCTCAAACTCAACAGAAATCTGTCTGCCTCTGTCTCCCAAGTGCTGAGATTAAAGACTACAGCACTAGAGCTCAGTGAAATCTTATATTCTTATGAGTTGTTTATTTACACATAACTATTTTATGAAAATTCTGGCTTCAGTGGCTCTCAGAGTAAAAATGACTACCATTTTGTTAATTTTAGATAAGTATAGCTGGTTTAGAAAGTTTCACTAGTTTTTATATGTATGTACTTTTGAAAATGAATGTGCGTAACCTTCTGTTTTCTTTAATAATCTTTTTCAGCAATATTCACAACCTCAGCAGACCTTGTATAGTGTGCAACAACAGGTTAGTCTAAATTTTTTGTTAAAAATTGATTTAAAAATGACAATTCTCCTGTTCCCTCAAATTGAAGTAAGATACCATTTAAATTCCTTCTTGCTATCCAGCGTAAAATGTGAACTTTTTTTTCTTTTAATCTTTGGGTGGGATAGGGAACAGCTAAATCCACATGAAACCCAACACACCATTTCCCCCAGCCCTCCAGACAAATCTGCTTTCAAAAATTTAGCTTAATATAATTATTTGTTTGCTTTGTTTTTTTGAGACAGGATTTCTCTGTAGCTTTGGAGCCTGTCCTAAAACTCGCTCTGTAGACCAGGCTGGCCTCGAACTCACAGAGATCTGCCTGTCTCTGCCTTCCGAGTGCTGGGTTTAAAGGCATGTGCCACCACCGCTCTGTTGACTTGGGACTCTTAACACAGACCAGGCTGTCTTGAAATTTACAGAGATCTCCCTATTTTTGCTTTCAAGTGCTGGGATTAAAGATGTGTACCATCAAGCTGGGCGAAATTACATTGTAGCAGAGGCAGGCCGATCTTTGTGAGTTCGAGGCCAGCCTGGTCTACAAGAGCTAGTTCCAGGACAGGCACCAAAGCTACAGAGAAACCCTGTCTCAAAAAAAAAGGGGGGGGGGCTGGAGAGATGACTCAGTGGTTAAGAGCAGTGTCTGCTCTTCCAGAGGTCCTGAGTTCAATTCCCGGCAACCACATGGTGGCTCATAACCATCTGTAATGAGGTCTGGTGCCCTCTTCTGGCCTGCAGACGTACACACAGACAGAATATTGTATGCATAATAAATAAATATTTTTTTAAAAAAAGTGTGCCATCACTGTAGGCACCAACTTCTTTATTTTGATTAAAAGTAGCTTAATATTTATTTATTGAATGAGTTTGAAATAGTTGTCAGTAATCTTGTAATTAGTTATGTGTTTTAAATTTGTTGTGAATAAATAATGTGTAAAGCAATGATTCAGGGTCTGGAGAGATGGCACAGGTTTTAAGAGCACTAGCTGCGTCCTCCAGAGGATCTGAGTCCAATTCTCGGCATCTGTATGGTGGCTCCTAACTGTAACTCCAGTTCCAGAGTTAGATTCCCAGTACACATGTCCAGTAGTTCACAAATACCAGTATCTCTAACTCCTGGGGATCTGATGTCTTCTGTTGGCCTCTGCCACCAAAAGGCATGCTTTTGTTGCACAGTTACATATCACAGGTAAAGAAAGCACCCATACACATGATAAAATAATAGCTACATTTTTTTTTTTTTATTTTTCGAGACAGGGTTCCTCTGTGGTTTTGGAGCCTGTCCTGGAACTAGCTCT
>NC_022028.1:35446829-35449766 GCF_000317375.1 Microtus ochrogaster | reverse complement strand
TGTAGACCAGGCTGGCCTCGAACTCACAGAGATCCGCCTGCCTCTGCCTCCCGAGTGCTGGGATTAAAGGCGTGCGCCACCACTGCCCGGCTAATAGCTACATTTTTAAAGATAAAATTTTGAAAAACAAGAATACCTCTGTAAATCATCTCTGAAAGAGCAAACCTGATTGATCTTGTTTGTTTTTTCTTGCTTTCAGTTGCAGCAGCCCCAGCAGACCATTCTAACACAGGTTAGTTTGGTATTCATTCATTCATTTACTTATTTTGAGACATGGTTTCTCTCTGTCGCTTTGGAGCCTGTCCTGGAACTTGCTCTATAGACCAGGTTGGCCTTGAGCTCACAAAAATCCACCTGCCTCTCCTCTATGGAGTGCTGGGTTTAAAGGCGTGTGCACCCACCATCTGGCTAATTTATTTCTTTAGTTATATTTCTGTTGTAGTTTTTCAATAGGAGTTTAAAAATACTTGTTGGATTTGTGTAATAACATTTTGATATTTATTGTTAGATAAAGATGGAAAGTGTGGTAATGTGTTTGTGTTTGTTGACAATAGTGTATTGTGTATTATATGCTTCCAATTTTTTTTTCTTGTTTTTCAAGACAGGGTTTCTCTGTAGCTTTGGAGCCTGTCCTGGAACTAGCTCTGTAGACCAGGTTGTTCTCGAACTCACAGAGATTCTCCCGCCTCTGCCTCACAAGTACTGAGATTAAAGGCTTGCACCACCACCGCCTGGCGCTTCCAGTTATTTTAAAGGAAGGAGTAAAATATGTTTTTGTTTTTATATACAGATTTAGATAAAACTTCAACTACTGAGCAATAGCAGGCAGTTTCTTTTGTGGGAAACTGGGTATCTGAAACTGCCCAGATAGTATAGAAGCTTTCCACCTTGTAATTTCTTGTGTAGCTTTAAGTTGTGAATCTGTCACTTTGTTTTGTTTGTTGATGCAGAAATCCTTGCATCATTAAACAAATGTTACACAGCATAAACAAATATAACACAGCTTAAAATAATATCCTCTAACAGTTGAGCCTCATTCCTCAGCTGGGATTTTGGGTATGAACCTCCATACCTAGGGTTTGGTATGTATATGTAAATTTGTGCACATCCATAAGCATGCATACATTTACTGGTTTCTCGAGATCAGGTGACACCCTCAGGTGTTATTCCTTGGGTGTCATCTACTGTTTTGTTTTGTCTGAGACCAGATCTCTCACTGCCTTGGAATTCATGTTACAGTCTAGACTGTCTGGTCAGTGGAGTAGCTTCCTATTTCCGACTCTCCAGGTTATAAGCAATCACCACCATGCCTAGTTTAGTTTTTTTTTTTCTTTTCCAGTTTGTTTTAGGAATGGAGCTATTAATTTACTAATAGAGATCCTGAGTTTACAGTCTTTTTACTCTTTATTTTAGACAGCTGCAAGTCTTAATGTGATGTTGCTTTTGTTCAATAGCCAGCTGTTGCATTGCCCACAAGTCTTAGCCTATCAACTCCTCAGCCTGCGGCACAGATTACTGTATCATACCCAACACCAAGGTCCAGTCAGCAGCAAACTCAACCTCAGAAGCAGCGTGTTTTCACAGGCGTGGTTACAAAGCTACATGATACATTTGGATTTGTGGATGAAGATGTATTCTTTCAGCTTGGGTAAAAACTTCCATTAGATCTTGATAGATGATACATGGTAGTAATACATACTCAATGGAAAAAAAATATAGTTTGTAATTTTATTTTGAAATCGTAATGTCTGTATATTTATACTTAATGCACTTTTAAAATAAATTTACATTTATATATTTATGTCTGGGGGGGTGGAGGGATTACACACTTGTGGAGGTTATAGGTGGGAGTTGGTTTTCTTCTGTCATGTAGATTCCAGGGATCAGGTTCAATCCTCAAACTTGGTAATAAGTGCTAATTGATCCCTTTTGAATTCTTTATAAAGGTTTTGTCAGTTAGGTGGCAGTTCTAGGAACATTCATGTTCTGGCTGAGAATAAAATTAGAAATTGAGACAGATGTGGTAACATAAAACTTAAAACCCATTACTTGAATGGCAGAGGCAGGTGGATCTGTGATTTCCAGGCCAGTCTGATCTACATAGTGAGTTTCAGAACAGCTGGGACTTAATAAAGACCTTTGTCTCTATACAAACAAATAAAATGGAGGTTGAAGCCAGTTAATAAATAAAACAAGATGGGGGTTGAAATAGGCTTTTAAAATCGAATCTTTGTTTTGTTTTTACATATTTAATACTGACTAAGCTTATTTTCTCAATTGTATGTGTGTGTATATTTGTGTATGAGCACCTATGTGCTTTAAAGGAAAGGTACATTCACCTGAGCACATATGTGTGTAGGCCAGAGGTTGACTTTGCTGTTCTTTACATCTATATATCTATATCTATGCATGATCCTGTCTCAAAACAACCACCCCCTTAATTTTTTTTTTAGCTTTGGAGCCTCTCCTGGAACTAGCTCTTGTAGACCAGGCTGGCCTCGAACTCTGGTCTGCCTGCCTCTGCCTCCTGAGTGCTGGGTTAAAAGCGTATGCCTTTATATATATTATTTAACTTTATGTACATTGGTGTGAGGGTATCAGATATCTTAGTATCCTAGAACTGGAGTTACAGACAGTTGTGAGCTGCCATGTGGGTACTAGGAATTAAACCTGAGTCCTTTGAAAGAACAGCCAACACTCTTAATTGCCGAGGCATCTCTCTCTCTCTCTCTCTCTCTCTTTCTCTCTCTCTCTCTCTAAGAACAGCCAACACTCTTAATTGCCGAGGCATCTCTCTCTCTCTCTCTCTCTCTCTCTCTCTCTCTCTCTCTCTAAGAACAGCCAACACTCTTAATTGCCGAACCATCTCTCCAGGCCCCAAATTAGGTTTTATTCAAGATTTGGGTGCTTTTAAAAGAAAGAAGGCACCCAAGACCT
>NC_022028.1:35444956-35446729 GCF_000317375.1 Microtus ochrogaster | reverse complement strand
TTTTTTTTTTTTTTTTTTAGTTTTTTGAGACAGAGTTTCTCTGTGGTTTGGAACCCGTTCTGGAACTGGCTCTGTCATCAGGCTGGCCTTCAACTGAGATCCACCTGCCTCTGCCTCCTAAGTGTTGGGATTATAGGCGTGCACCACCACCACCTGGCCGCTGAGCCATCTCTTAAGCCCCAGCTTTGTTACTCTTAATGTTCTCATATCTTTATTTTAGTACAAGGTCTCTCACTTGGAACTCACCATCTCTGCTAGACTCGCTGGCCTTCAAGTCCCTGGGATCTGTCTGTCTTTGTTTTCCCAGTCCTGTGGTTACGGGTGTGTGCCACCATGTCTAGCTTTCATGTGACTTCTTGGGATCCAGATTTGAGTCCTCATGCGTGTATAGCAAGCATTTTACCCAATGAGCCAACTCCCCTACCCCTAAAATTTAGGGGTGAGCCTGGTGGTGATGGCATAGGCATTTTATCCCAGGACTTAGGAGGAAGAGGCAGGAGGATCTCTGTGAATTCGAGGCTAGCTTGGCCTACAAGGGCTAGTTCCAGGATAGGCACCAAAGCTACAGAGAAACCTTGTCTTGAAAAACCAAAACCAAAGGAAAATAAAAAATAAAAAAAAATTGGGGGAGGGCTTGTTTTGAGACAGGTTCGCATTGTGTAGCCCTAGCTGGCTTGGAATTAACTGTGAACTCACAGAGATCCCTCTACCTTTTTTTTCCTGAGGGCTGAGATTAAAGGTATTTACCACCAAGTCTAGCCAAAGAACATTAAGGGTTTTTTTTTGTTTTGTTTTGTTTTTGTTTTTTATTATTTTTTTTGTTTGATTTCTTTTTTTTTTCTCCTTTTGGATTTTTTCGAGACAGGGTTTCTCCGTAGCTTTTTGGTTCCTGTCCTGGAACTAGCTCTTGGAGACCAGGCTGGCCTCGAACTCACAGAGATCCGCCTGCCTCTGCCTCCCGAGTGCTGGGATTAAAGGCGTGCGCCACCATCGCCTGGCTTTGTTTGATTTCTTGATGCAGGGTTGTGAGCCACCATGTGGTTGCTGGGAATTGAACTCAGGACCTTTGGAAGAGCAGGTGGTGCTCTTAACCACTGAGTCATCTCTCCAGCCCCCGTGTTTGGTGTTCTTGTTTTGGTTTTGAGACAGTTTCTCTCTGTATCTTTGTAGCCTGTCCTGGAACTCGCTCTGTAGACCAGGCTAGCTTTGAACTCAGAGATCTGCCCATTTTTGCCTCCCGAATGCTGGGATTAAAGAAATGCGCCATCAGTCCTCACTCTGCCTTATTCCTTTGAGACAGGATTTCTCACTAAACCTGGAGCTAGGCTAGTGGCCAGCAGAACCCAGTGATCCTCTGTGGTCACAGCAGGCATTTGGAGCCATGGCTGACTTCTCATGTAGTCTGCACAACAACTACTATGGCCCACTTAGCCAGTTTCCTTAGGTGATCTTAATGCACTTCCTCTGAAGTATGTGCTGTGTTATTATTGTTCAAGATTTTTGTGCTGTTGTGCCTCCTTTTTTCCATCCTCTAAAATTTTACCCTTGGGCTATTATAGTGACAGTTCTGTACATAGAGAGGCATTGAGAAAACAGAAGGGCAAATTGTTCTTGTGCTTGAAACCTTCCTTTTTACATACAGCAGAAGGTGAAATGTAATCAATTTAAAAGTGAGTCTAGGAGCCGGGCGATGGTGGCGCACGCCTTTAATCCCAGCACTCGGGAGGCAGAGGCAGGTGGATCTCTGTGAGTTCGAGACCAGCCTGGTCTACA
>NC_022028.1:35437448-35444831 GCF_000317375.1 Microtus ochrogaster | reverse complement strand
CCTCCTCTGGCGTGCAGGCATACATCGAGGCAGAATGTTGTATACATAATAAATAAATAAATCTTTAAGAAAGGAAAAAAAAAGAAAGAAAGAAAGAAAGAAAGAAAGAAAGAAAGAAAGAAAGCAAGCAAGCTCTTTCCACTTATTTAAAAAAAAAAGTGAGTCTAGGATTGGAGAGATGACTCTGCAGTTAAGGGCACTCCACACTCCTGCAAAAGACAACTCTTCAATTCCCAGCATATCAGGTGGCTCCTATAATTCTAGCTCCAGGGGGATTTGATATCTCTGACTTCTAGGGTACCAATTTGTCTAAGCACATCCACAAGACACCCATAATGGATGATTAAGAATAAAAATAAATCTTTTAAGGTCTGTAGAAATGGCTCAGTAGTTTAAAGCACTTGTTCTTACAGGAGACCCAAGTCTGGTTCCCATCACCTGTAAATCTAGTTCCAGGGAGCAGACACCCTTCTGAGCTCAATGGGCCCTTGCATGCGTATGGTCTGCATTTTTATGTACAGGCAAAACATTTATAAAATTAAATAAATCTAAAAGCACTTTTAAAAGATAAATAATACTATCCAGGCTTCCATTTTAGTTGTAATATACTTTAAAATCACTATAATCTTTGAAAGGCAGCATCAGTCAGATCTCTTTGACGCCAGCCTGGTATACAGAGGTTCTAGGTATGCGAAGGCTCCATAAAAGAGATCCTGTTTCCTAAAGAAGAGAAGTAAAACAAACAAAAATATATAATTTTTTTTTTTGTGTTAAGAGCTCTTCAATAGTATTAAGTCATTTTGGTATAATCTTTCTTGTGTTTATATTTATGTTGTTTTTTTTCCCCCAGTGCTGTTAAAGGGAAAACTCCCCAAGTTGGTGATAGAGTATTGGTTGAAGCAACTTACAATCCTAATATGCCTTTTAAATGGAATGCACAAAGAATTCAAACACTACCAAATCAGGTACATAATAAAGTGCAATAGAAACTTGATACTTGACTTTGCTGGTTTACAATGTAATTTCTTTTCAAAGAAATTTTCTATTTATTTATTTTGGTTTGTTTTTAGAATCAGTCCCAAACCCAACCTTTACTGAAGACTCCTACTGCTGTAATTCAGCCGATTGTGCCACAGACAACCTTCGGTGTTCAGGCACAGCCCCAACCCCAGTCATTACTGCAGGCCCAGATATCCGCTGCTTCTATTACGCCACTATTGCAGACACAACCACAGCCCTTACTACAGCAGCCACAGCAGAAAGGTATTAAATATAATGTATCATTGCTTCTTGTGTTTGTTTGTTTGTTTTTGTCATTGTTTGTAGATTTTATTTTATGTGTATTAATGTTTTGTCATGTTTAAGTTCAAATTCTTTGGCAAGCATTGGTTATGGCTTTGTAACGCATGCTGCCTCTTTTTTTTTTTTTCCTTCTTTGGGGTGTTTCAAGACAGGGAGGGTTTTTCTGTGTAGCTTTGGAGCCTGTTCTGGAACTCAGTCTGTGTAGATTAGGTTGGCCTTGAATGCACAGAGATCCATCTGCCTGCCTCTGCCTCCCAAGTGCTGGGATTAAAGGCACCACCACCGTTAGGCCATGCTGCATCATTTTAGATGCTTTCAGTTATCCCAATGTTACTAATATGGAATTTGATTATTTGCAGGTGTCATTAACCAGAGATTCCTCTGGTTTAAAGGAATCCTTTTCCCCCCTGCAAATGAATAATCTCCCAACTGGTATTTTAATATTCTCCGGCTATCTTATTCCATAGTATTCATTGATTTAGTGTATATACTTCAGGTGTTGGCAAATTGTAGCCCTTGATTTCTAGGTCATAGTTTGAGTAATTCTGATATTGAGCAAATTTTAAAAGAAAAATGTCGCGTCCCTGTCCCCCCGCCGCCTCTATTTTTTTCTTTTGGTTTTCGAAACAAGTTTTTTTGTGTGTGTATTTCTGGCTGTCATAGAACACATTCTGTAGGCCAGGCTGACCTCAAACTCAGAGATCTGTCTGCCTCTGCCTCTCAAGTACTGGGATTAAAGGCATGTGCCACCACTGCCTGGCTGAAAAGTGCCTTTGTAGTTGTTTTTCTGTTTCCTTTTGTTTTAAAATATAGTCTAAAATCTTTATAGAATTATGAGATGTTAAAAAGGAAATGAGAATTTAAATTTTTCATTGTCTAGAATATGTTCTGACACCAAGGGTATCAGTCTCAAATGTGGTATAAATATATACATACAGGCAAAGAACTTTAACACACATAAGATATTTTGAAAACTGGGTCAATAAAATAAAAATATATTTGATGAGGCCTAAGATGCAGCTCTGAAGTACAGTGTTTGTTTCAGATAGGCAAGGGCCTGGGTTTGGTCTTGAGCACCACCCCCCCCCCCCCATACACACACCAGGCTAGTTGTAATAACAGAAGACCAGCCAGCCATGAAAAAGAATCCATTCTTTGGTCTGCTTCCCTTTTCCTCTGATTGAGTATAGTCAATATTCATGGTTTTAGACTTGAGCCAAAGAATTCATTAGAATTCTGCTGGGTTTTTTTGCTATGTTTTGTGATAAGGTCTCACCTTCTAGCCCTGACTGTTTTGTAATTTATTACATTGACCAGGCTAGATTTGAACTCACAAAGATCTACCTGCTTCTGTCTCCCATATGTGCTAGGATTAAAGGCATGAACCATCACACGTAGCAAAGAACTTTGATACACATTCTACTTTTTGTTTGTTTTGCTTTATTTTTCTGGATAGGATTTCTCTGTGTAGCTGTAGTTGTCCTGGAACTCACTCTGTAGACCATGCTGGACTACCTTGAGTGCTGGGATTAAAGGAGTGCGCTGCCAGTACCACTTGGCTATATTCTACTTTTTAGCATAGATTTATCCCTATTTTGCTTCCATTGTACTAAAGAAATTGACTTTTATTGTTCTATGTGGAAAAATAGATAACTATATTATTTGAAAAAGAAAATTTTTAGTTTTCAGTACCAGGGACAAATCGCCAGATACAATCTCTTCCTTAGAAATAACTATATTTTGTTGTCTTGGGAAACAGATAGCTTTGGTGAACCCCACTTACTTAGTTATCTTTATCTTACTGGGCCTTGTGATGTATTTTGAGCTTCGTTTAACAACTTTTTAAATTTTTTCTTCTGTATCTTTTAAAGCTGGCTTATTGCAGCCTCCTGTCCGTATAGTGTCTCAGCCTCAGCCGGCACGGAGATTAGATCCACCGTCTAGATTTTCAGGAAGGAATGACAGAGGGGATCAAGTACCTAATAGGAAAGATGACCGAAGGTATGTTTGAAAGTAACATTGTGGGCTGGAGAAACAGCTTAAAGGTAAGAGCACTGTCTGCTCTTCTGTGGACCCAGGGTTGGTTCCCAGCATCTATATGGTGGCAGTTCAGGGGTTTCTCAGTCTCTCTCCTGCCTTTCTCAGGCATGCAGGGGGCGCACACCTACATGTAGACAAAATACTTATATGAATAAAATAAATAAATGAGAAGTTGCTGTAAGTTCAAGGCCTAAAGCCATCCTGGACTACATAGTTAGTACCAAGCCAGCCAGGTCTGTATAACAAGACTCTGTCAAAAAAGAAATGAAAAGGAAAGGAAAGAAAAATATTTCAAAGAACTATTCATTTGTGTTTAGCTATATAACCTTGAGTGGCCTGGAACTTCTAAATTCTCTTGACTTCTGAGTGCTGGGATTAAAGATGTATATCACCGTGCCTGGCAAGAGCCTTTTAATAATACCAATAAATATTAGTGATTTTATTTTTACTACATTTATTTAATTTGCATCTGTTCGTTCCTATGCCATAGTATATATGTGAAGGTCAGAGGAAAACTTGGGATGTCTGTTCTTCTTTTACCATGTGGGTTCTGGGAATGAAACTCGGGTCCTCGGGCCTGATAGCAGAGCCTATACCTGCTGGGCCATCCTGTTGATCCCAGAGTGATTTTAGACATCCTTGCTTTAAGTCGTGAAAGGGACAGAGAAAGACGCAGATCCAGAGAAAGATCACCTCAGAGGAAACGTTCCCGGGAGAGGTCACCCCGGAGAGAAAGAGAGCGATCCCCTCGGAGAGTTCGTCGTGTTGTTCCACGCTACACAGTGCAGTTTTCAAAATTTTCTTTAGATTGGTAAGTTTTCTCCTGTATTTGTTTGTTTAATTTCATTAGTAGTGTCATAGTTTGGTATAGAATATAATTGTGGATATATTATTTTTTTATAAAATTTAGTAACATTTTGTGCTATTTCTATGAGGTCAGAAATGCAGTTTGAAGCCGGGCGGTGGTGGCGCACGCCTTTAATCCCAGCACTTGGGAGGCAGAGGCAGGCAGATCTCTGTGAGTTCGAGACCAGGCTGGTCTACAGAGCTAGATCCAGGACAGGCTCCAAAGCCACAGAGACACCCTGTCTCGAAAAACCAAAAAAAAAAAAACACAAAAAGAAATGCGGTTTGAATTTGGAATGTAGTTCTGTATAAAAAGAATTAGATTTGAATACACATTAGGAAAGCAACTACTTAAAAGAAGCAGCTATGGTTTGGGAACATAGTCCAGGACTAGAGAGGATTTACCCAGTATTGAAGGCACTAGGTTCAGCCCTAGTACCAAACCAACCCCAAGCAACCAAGTAAGCAAGCTTCTAGATAATGTTTCTTTATAATGAAATTTTTCTTTAAGGTTAGAATAATTTAGGATCAGGATTTACTGTAACTTCTAATATTGCAGATAATCTGTTCTGTGATGAAACAATAATAAAATTATTAAGCCAGTTTTAAGATTAACTGTGTTGGATGGGCGGTGGTGGCACATAGCCAGGACTGTTGTAAGCCTGTCTTGGAAAGCATAAAAAAATAAAAAGGATTGTGACAGGGTATTGTAATATAGAAAATTGACTTAATTATATACGTATACAAACTTGTGTAATTTACATGCTTGTGTTTTTAAATTCATTAACCCTTAGAATCTGAAGTCAGAAGGAGGTTAATGAATTTCTCAGCGTCATCTACAAAATCTCATAAACTTACAGGATTATTATGAAGTTGCATTAAATATCTATAGCACTTAACCTAATGTATAATAGTTACAAATTCTCTGTAATTCATTGTGGTAGTTAGTAGTATGGTACACCTAGATCATAGGTGGAAAAAAGAAAAGATGGATGTGGTGGTACATGCCTTTAATAACAGCACTTAGGAGGCAGAGATGGGTGTATTTCTGTGCTTTGGAGCCAGCCACATCTGTATATCAGGTTCCACAACAACCAGTACTACATAGAGACCCTGTCTTAAAAATCAAAATGAAAAATGAAAAAGTTCCAGCTGGCCAGTGGTGGTGCACACCTTTAAACATAGCATTCAGAAGGCAGAGGCAGGCAGATCTCTGTGAATTTGAGACCAACCTGGTCTACAGAGTGAGTTCCCAGACAGCAAGAGCTGCACAGAAAAACCTTGTCTTCAAAAACAAATCAAACAAAAACAAACAAAAAAAAAACCCAAAAAACAAACAAAAAGGAAGAGGAAAAAAAACCCTAGATTGACAGTAAAATTAGAAAAATTATGTTTAAAGCTGTTTAGCATTGGTAGCTATTTCTACCTTTCAAAATAGGATAACATGAATATTCATGATACTAGCTTATCAAATGTTAAAATTTCTTTATAGTAAGTTCTAGATTTAAGAAACTAGTGTTTGTTGTTTAATGCCTAGAAAATTTTACCTTGTGACATTATGGTATACAATTGGGGTCAAATCAGCAAGTATTCTTAGGTTATATTAGTTTTTTATCTATGTTTACTTTTAACATAGTTAGGATATTTCAGAAAAACCCAAAGAGAATCAAAAGTACTTCCCCAGCCTCTAAAATATTGTTATATGGAGTGATTTTTTTATTCTATTTGTTGTCAATATTCAGTGTTTTTCTCTGAAAAGTTGGTGATAGAATATGAAATATACTAGCCATATAGTTCTTTCCAAGTTAGACTTTCACAATTTCATTTTACCACCTTTATGTAAATTTCCAGAACATTAAGTGAACCAATTGCAAATAAAAGCTTTAAACCTCTTCATCTGTAGTTGTAGTCCTCAGAATTTCCTGATACTAATATGGTTATTTGGTAGTGTAAAGGGAAATGAACTGTTTATACTTTGTTCTATTTCGTTATAGGTGTTACCCCCGCCTTGGGGCAAAATATGACTTGTTAACTTTAGTGTTGGAAAATTTGGACATAATTCTCTTCCTTAAAAATAAAACCGAAGGAAGTAGGCTGTTAAAATGCAGTTAAAAGGGCTGGAGAGATGGCTCAATGGTTAAGAACACTGGCTGCTCTTCCAAAGGTCCTGAGTTCAATTCCCAGCAACCACATGGTGGCTCACAACCATCTATAATGAGATCTGATACCCTCTTCAGGCCTGCAGGCATACGGGCAGGCAGAATACTGTATACATAGTAAATAAATCTTAAAAAAAAAAAAAGAAAGAAAGAAAAAAATGCAGTTAAAAGAGGGTGTAGTGCCAGGCAGTGGTGGCGCACGCCTTTAATCCCAGCAATCGGGAGGCAGATCTCTGTGAGTTCGAGGCCAGCCTGGTCTACAAGAGCTAGTTCCAGGACGGGAACCAAATCTATGCAGAAACCCTGTCTCAAAAAATAAAAAAATAAAAAAAAAGAGGGTGTAGTATAGCTGGGTGGTGGAGGCACACGCCTTTAATCCCAGCACCCAGAAGGCAGGGGCAGGCGGATCTGTGGGTTTGAGGCCAGCCTAGTCTACTGAGTGAATTCCCAATAGCCAGGGCTATATGGAGGAAACCCCCGTCTCGAAAAAAAAACAAAAAAATTAAAGGAGTGTGTATGCCTTTGCAGGGAACATGAGTTTGATATCCAGCACCACTTCTGCAGTTGACAACTACCTGTGCACATACCCACAAACAGACCTACCCAACACATAATTAAAAATGATAATAAAACAAATAAAAACAAAATTGAAGTGGCTGGAGAGATTGCTCAGTAGTTAAGAGCAGTTGATGATCTTTCAGAGAAACTGGACTCAGTTCTCAGCATCCACATGGAGTAGCTTATAAATTCTTTTCATAAACCGTTTTCTGGTACCTGAGTGTACACATGTAAACACAGACATACAGATACACACTTGAAATTAAATAAACCTAAAAAACAAAAACAAAACCTTGCGATGTATTTTTCACACTTCTGTTATTCTGACAGTGGTGTCTTCAAAGCGGAGGTGTTCTGTCACCACCCATGAACAGTAAGCTGTACATATACCCGCTGTTGAAGAGTCTACCAGCATTACTACTGGGCTACAGCCACAAGATTAGTTGGTATTTCATAGTCTTTGTTTTTTTTTTTTTTT
>NC_022028.1:35435859-35437123 GCF_000317375.1 Microtus ochrogaster | reverse complement strand
ATGCTGGGATTAAAGGCTTGCGCCACCACCGCCCGGCTTTATTTTTAATTTTTATATTTATTCTTTTAGATTTTTTGAAGCAGTGTCTTTCTGTGTAGCACTGGCTGCCCTAGAACTTGCTTTGTAGACCCGTTGACCTCAAACTTTCAATGACTCTCCTGCTTCTGCCTCCCAATTTCTGGAATTATAGGCCAGTGTCACTATGCTTGCCTGTCCACTTTAATTCATTATGTGTTTAGTAGGTGATACTTTTACCAAATTGCCTTATCTTTGAGTTTATTTTTCTTTCTCTTTTTTTTCCCCACTGTCCTGCTAAAGAAAATGAAATTATTGTTTAAAATATTGTCAAAGGGCTAGAGTGATGGCTCAGTGTTTAAGAATACTGGCTGCTCTTCCAGAAAACTCAAACTTGATTCGCATTACTTACATGACAACTGACTTAGGTTTTTTTTTTTTTTTGCTATTGCTGTGACAAGATACCATGACAAGGCAACTTATAAAAGAAAGCATTTAATTTGGGGCTTACGGTTCTAGAAGGTGCTAGATTCCATGACCATCATGACAGATAACATAGTAGCAGGCAGGCATGGCTCTGTAGAAGTAATTTATTCATAAGCACAAGGCAGAGATAGAGGTAACTGGGAATCTCATGAACTTTCAGAACTTGAAAGCCCACAACCATTGACAGACCTCCTCCAACAAGATCACACCTTCTAATCCTTTCCAAACAGTCCCACCAAGTGCAGACCAAGCATTCAAAATTATGAGCCAATAAGTGCCATTCTTAGTCAAACTACCACAACTATTTAGTTCCAGGGTATTTGATGCCTTCTTCTGACCTCTTTTCACTAGGTGTTGACCTGGTGCACAAGCAACACATATAAACATTTTTTTTTTTTAAGAAGGTCATTGTCAAGGCCGGGTGGTGGTGGCACACGCCTTTAATCCCAGCACTCGGGAGGCAGAGGCAGGCAGATCTCTGTGAGTTCGAGACCAGCCTGGTCTACAAGAGCTAGTTCCAGGACAGGCTCCAAAGCCACAGAGAAACCCTGTCTCGAAAAACCAAAAAAAAAAAAAAAAGAAAAAAGGTCATTGTCAGATATAAATAGCCAGAAACATATCCTCTCTTTGCATACTAATATGGAATGGGCTTTCATATTGAGGTGTATAGTGGATTATCAGAGCTAATTTGGATTTTGATTTCATGTGAATTTGCCTTGAACTCATAGACTTCTGCCTGCCTCTGCCTCTGGGCTGCTAGGAT
>NC_022028.1:35413359-35430859 GCF_000317375.1 Microtus ochrogaster | reverse complement strand
CTTCTGGCCTGCAGGCATACATAATAAATATATGGGGCTGGAGAGATGGCTCAGTGGGTAAGAGCATTGGCTGCTCTTCCAGAGGTCCCGAGTTCAATTCCTAGCAACCACATGGTGGCTCACAGTCATCTGTAATGAGACCTGGTGCCTTCCTTGCCAGCAGTACATTGTATGCTTAATAAATAAATAAATCTTTTCAAAAAAAAATTGCTTAGTTTTTTTTTTTGTTTTTGTTTTTTTGAGACAGGGTTTCTCTGTGGTTTTGGAGCCTGTCCTGGAACTAGCTCTGTAGACCAGGCTGGTCTCGAACTCTCAGAGATCCGCCTGCCTCTGCCTCCCAAGTGCTGGGATTAAAGGCGTGCGCTACCACCGCCCGGCTTTGTTTTGCTTTTTTAGCATAGGATCTCATGTAACCTAAGTGTTCTTGAACTTGCTCTATGACTGAGGGTAGTCTTGAACTTCTGATCCTACTGCTTCTACCTCCCAAGTGCTGTAGTTATATAGATGTGCTACCAACAACTTGTGTGCATATGTACCAGGCATGTATGTGTTGAAGGCCAGAAGAGGGTGTTTAGAACTCCTGCAACTAGAATTACAGGTGGTTGCCATGTAGGAATTGAACCTAGGTCCTCTACAAGAACAGCAAATGCTCTTGACTATTGAGCCAGCTCTCTAATTGATGAGGACTTACTATATTGCTGAGGCTGTATTAAAACTTTGGGGCTCAAAGGGATCTTCTCTTTCAGCCTCATGCATATTTGGGTTTACAGGCATGCACCATCATACTTAGCTAAATGAATCTTTGATTTGTTTTTTGTTGTCACTATGTAGCGCTGTCTGGCTTCATACTCAAGAGTTCTGCCTATCTCTGCCTTCAGAGTGCTAAGATTAACGATGTGTATCATTGCATCTGACTTGACTCTATAAAATTTATTATTTGAAAATATGTGGGGCTGGAGAGATGGCTCAGAGGTTAAGAGCACTGACTGCTCTTCCAGAGGTCCTGAGTTCAATTCCCAGCAACCACATGGTGGCTTACAGCCATCTATAATGAAACCTGGCGCCCCCTTCTGGCTTGCAGGCACACGTGGAAGGAATGCTATACACATAATATAATAAATAAATAAATATTTAAAAAAAAAAGAAAATATGTGCCTGGAAGTGGTGGTACAGAGATTTTAATGTCACCACCAGGGAGGCAGAGGCAGGGAGATCTCTTGAGTTTGAGGCCAGCATGGTCTGCAGAATGCATTCTAGGCCACTCAGCTATACAGAGAAATCCTATCTTGGAAAACCAAAAAAATAGCCAGGCTGTAGTAACTCACACCTTTAATCCCCGCACTTGGGAGACAGAGGCAGGCGGATCTCTGTAAGTTCGAGACCAACTTGGTCTACAAGAGCTAGTTTCAAGATGGGCTCCAAAGCTATAGAGAAACTCTGTCTCAAAAAAACAAAAAAAAAGGGGGACAAAGCAAAATATATAACTAAGTCTGGGAGTATTTGCATTCCTAATACTTGGGCTAAGCCTGGAGAGTCATGAGTTTGAAGGCAACCTGGTGTATATAAAAGTAGACACTGTCTCCAAAAAAAACAAAACAGAACAAAAGACCCAACTTGTATTTCTTTTGATTATTAATATCAAGTTTTTTTCAATTACAATAAAAAATTTACTCATACCTATCCAATATAACCTAATAAAATTTACAGAAAGATATATAAAATATCTCAGTAGATAAAAGCTCTTGTTACTAAAGCTGATGATTTGAATTTGATTCCTAGAACCTACATGGTGTAAAGAAGTCAGCTCCCACCAGTTGACCTTCGTACACTACTCATTCACAGTAGCATGCCACTCCCCTAAATAAATAAATGTAATAAAATGTTTTTTGATTTGTTTCCTTCTTTCTTACTGGTATAAGGTTTTTGATGATTGCTTGGTTATAGTATGTTGCATGTAAAAAGTTTATCTTTTTTTCAGTTAGCTTTAATTTTCTCAGTGTAATTTTTCTTTGGTATTGTTTTCCAAGACATGGTTTCTCTGTGTAGTCCTGGCTGTCCTGGAATTTGCCCTGTGGACCAGGCTGGACCAGGCTGTCCTAGAATTCAGATATCTTCCTGTCTCTGTGTCACAAGAGCTGGCATTAAAGGCATAAGCCACTATACCCAGTCACAGTGTAATTATTTATAAACATTACATTCTATTCAGTATAGATTCTATGTGTTAAGATGTTTATTCTTGTAGGATAATGGTGGTGGCAGGTGAATCTGTGAGTTCGAAGCCAGCCCGGTCTACAAAGTGAGTTTTAGGACAGCCAGGGTTACAGAGACTCTGTTTTGAAAACAAAGCAAAAACCACATTTCTTTGGGACAAATTTTCATGGTATTGCCAAAGTTGACCTCATACTGGGATTATTGGCATGTGCCACCTTACCCGCTTTAAAACATTTTTAAGCATCTTTAAACTTGTTTGGGGAGTTCATGAGAATGGCTAAATACTTAAGAGTGGGTATTTCCTTTTTAGAGGACTAGAGTTTAATTCCCAAAACTCAAATTTGGCCTCCCAAAACTGTTACTTCAGCTCCAGGTTGGCCCGATAGCTATGGGTACAAACACTCATGCACACAGACATATACACATTCCTATAATTGAAAATAAAACAAAGCCGACAGTGGTGGCACATGAATTTAATCCTAGCACTCGGGAGGCAGAAATAGGTAGATCTCTTGTGAGTTTGAGGCCAGCCTGGTCTACAAAGTGATTTCCAGGACAGCTGGGGCTACACAGAGAAACTGTGTTTTCAAAAACAAAAATAAATAAATAAATAAATAAATAAATAAATAAATAAATAAATAAATCATTAAAACAGAACATATTCTAGAGCTAGGTTTGGTGATACTTGTCTTGTCTTGGGAGGTGAAAACTGGAAGATCTGGAGTTCAAAGTCTGCTTCTGCTACGTAAGCAGTTTTGATCAGCCTGGGCTACATAAAGCTATCTCAGTAAAATCAAAGGTGCTCAGTGTTCAAAGTGCTGCTGTGCAAGCCTTCTCAAGTAGAGGCTGATTCCAAAGCACAAATTAAACAGCTGTGGTGGCATTCAGGAAACAAGCAGAAACAATAGACCCTGCTGCAGCATGGTGGAAGGCAGGAACTGACAACCAGAGGTAATCTGACCATCACAAGTGCCACAGCCAGTGTGCTGTTGTACACATATTCAAGAGCACACTATAAATTGTTTTCAAAAAGTATTCTGTAATTTAGCATTTTCAAAAAGCACAGTAGCCGGGCAGTGGTGGTGCATGCCTTTAATCCCAGCACTTGGGAGGCAGAGGCAGGCGGATCTCTGTGAGTTTGAGACCAACCTGGTCTACAAGAGCTGGTTCTAGGATAGGCTCCAAAGCTACAGAGAAACCCTGTCTCGAAAAACCAAAAAAATTAAAAAAAAACAAACAAAAAAAACACTGTATGGTCAGTGTCTCTTCCACTAATTTTGGCTTTTTGTCTTACTGTATATAGCCCTGAATTGCCTGAAACTTCCTATGTAGACTACATTAGTCTTGAATTTGCAATTTTTAAAATAATTTGTTTTTTTTCTATCATACTTTTTTCTTATGTGTTTTATGCTCCATATATTTAGGTAAATGATCTCCGAAAAGAATTAGAAAGTCGAGCTCTTAGTTCCAAAGGACTAAAATCCCAGTTAATAGCTCGCTTGACAAAACAGCTTAAAGTAGAAGAACAAAAAGAAGAGCAGAAGGAATTAGAGAAGTCTGAGAAGGAAGAGGAAGATGAGGATGATAGGAAGTCTGAGGATGATAAAGAGGTATGTAGCCCATGTTTACATACTGTAATGTTGTTAATACTGTGTAGAGGGAGCTCTTGGAACATGTAACACATTGTATATGTATGTAGCTTTGAGTTATAATTTAAATACAGTAAAATACACAAGTTTTCTTTTTTTTTTAAGACTTTGTTGCTTTTTAAGCATAGACTGGTTTGAACTGAGTACTCAGTACTCATGAGGTAGATAATAAAATTGAGACCAACCTGGGGCTATGGTGAGACCTTTCCTTATCAAAAGGGAGGTGGGCTGGATGGATGGCTTAGTAGTTAAGAGCTCTTGCTGTGCTAGCAGAGGATCTGGGTTCAGGTCCCAGCACCAACATGATGGTTCACAATCATCCCTAACGCTAGTTCCAGGGGATCCTGCTGCATCCTCTATGGCTTCAGTCTGTGGAATCCTCGCTAGTGGAGGCAAGGGAATGAAGAAAGGACAAACACCTATAGAAAAGAAGGTGCAATCATATGAGGTTCTCTGACCAGGACCACTGTAACGCGGACTCTTATGTTTACTAGGTACAGCATGGGAGAGGTTGTGTGGTTGGGGTATGAGATCTCTGTAGGTTAGCAATTTCAGGCTGTAAACACCCAGGAGCGGTTAACTGCAGTTGCTAGTCTTTGCACATACTGACCCATAAATACTCATACACAGACTCCAAGTAAACTTCGCCACCCCTCTTACACATGACCCATATGAGTGACAGCTTTCATTTACCATGGGCCAAGTGGTCTTAGAGTTCTTGGCAGGCCTTGCTCATGTCAAATACACATTAAATCAACCTTTCCGCCTCTCCCTATGGGAATCTAATGCCCTCTTCTGACTTCAGAGGATGCTAGGCATGTAGTTAAAATAGGTAGAAACAGGCCAAACACCTGTACACATAAAGTAAAAAGAACAAAAAAGGGATATAGAGTACAAAATGTTTTGAGGTAGCTTGCCAGAATTTTTGTTAAAAAATAAATAAATAAAAAAGTCATGTAGTTAATGAAATTCGAAAGAATTATTGATGCTGTCTTAGAGTAAAGGAGCTTAGTGAGACATGGCAACCAAACAATTTTGTTTTCTTTTTGGTTGAGAGGGTGCCACTAAATAGTGTAGACTGGCCTAGAACTCAAGTAAAGCCCTACTTGTATAGATCTTTGTCTTTGCCTCTTGAGAACTTACAGACTTGTGCCTGGCCAAGAAATGTCTTAAAGTTTGAGGAGCTTGGCATGTAGCTATGGAAAAGCATTAGTCTTAATGTGCTTTTGCATAGATCCCCTTTACTGGGAAAGAAAGAGTTCTGGGGATAGTTGGGAAAATGTGCTCATTGAAACGGAGACGACATTAGTAATATTGAAGATGAGGTAAGATGGACCTGAATTTAGATCCTCAGCGCCCTTCTAAAAGCCAGGCCTGGTAGTTCCTGTGCCTGTAACCCTGGAGCTGCCCATGAGCAGTGCATCCAGGAGGCTCTCCCAAGCTCACTGGCTAGCTAGCTGGTTCAGTGAGAGACCCTGCCAAATCTATGGTGAAGAGAATATAGGAAAACAACTTACTCTTGACCTTAGTCTCCACCTGTATTTGAGCACACATGCACATTGACTACACATACAGATACTGTTGATGCTGAGTTAACTTGTTTATTTGATGATGTTTGTGACTGCATATTATTACCAGACCTAGGTCTCTTGAAGGTCACCCTATAGGAATAAAACCCATATCTAGTCAGGCGCTGGTCGCACATGCCTTTAATCCCATCACTTGGGAACTTGGGAGGCAGAGGCAGGATGATCTCTGTGCGTTCAAGGCCAGCCTGGTCTACAAGAGCTAGTTCCAGGACAGGCTCCAAAGTAATAGAGAAACCCTGTCTCAAAAAGCAAAACAAAAAAACACTATCTAAGAGACGAGTGTTGAGAAAAAGACTTTGCTCCATTTCTAATGAGTGGGAAAGATGGAGTTTTGTTTACAGATCAACTTCTCAGTACCATTGGAGTTTGTTGGTCCAGACAGGTCAGGAGAAAGAGGTGGGAAATTCATGTCTTCACCAAGAATAGGTAGAGATTTGCCAGGAACTTGGAACTTGGGTGCTACTCTTCAATCCTTTCATGATGCCATTTTTCTGGTCATAGTTGTTGTTAGGTGGCCTCAGCCTTAAGCCTAGGACAGGCAGACTTGGCAAGTGTAGGTCAAATTAACTCTGTATTCTACCTTTGGGCTTGCCTTCTCAAATGATCAACATTTCTTTATACAGAGCTGAATGTAATCTGAACCAAATGTTAAGGGCAGCAGAGGGCACAGGCATAATAAAGGCAGAGATGCCAGGCTTTCCCATCCCATCCCATCCCATCCCATCCCATCCCATCCCATCCCATCCCATCCCATCCCATCCCATCCCATCCCATCCCATCCCATCCCATCCCGACAGCTGCCAAACTGTCAGTGTTACTATTAAAGTGGCCATGAGGTCTTTTTTCTCAAGGTTTATTTATTTTATTTATATTTGCATGAATATTTTTGCGACATTTATGTATGTGTACCACATGCTTGGTGCCTGCAGAGGTCAGAAAAGGATGCTGCAGCTCCTGGAACTAAAGTTATGGATGGTTGTGAGCCCCCATGTGAGTGGTTGGAAAAACCAACCCAGATCCTCTTCAAGAACAACAAATGCTGTTAACCACCGAGCCATCTCTCCAGCCCAGAGTCTGTCTGTCTGTTTGTTTGTTTCTTTCTTTCTTTTTCTTTAATTATTATAAGCATGTGTGTAAGTCGAGGAATTTCACAACTTGGTTCTCTTTCACCTTGGGGTAAGGGGTGAGAGGTGAGCAGGGGACAACTTACTTAGGTGTTTAGACACCGTAGCAATACTATTCCCTGTGGTTCTCTCTCAGGCTTTTTTTTTTTTTTTGCTTTTTCAAGACAGGGTTTCTCTGTGGCTTTGGAGCCTGTCCTGGAACTTGTAGACCAGGCTGGTCTCGAACTCACAGAGATCCGCCTGCCTCTGCCTCTCTCTCACGCTTTTGAAGCCCTTTAAAAGTAACATAGATTGAGCCGGGCAGGTGGTGACACTTGCCTTTAATTCCAGTACTCAGGAGGCTGAGGCAGGCCTCTGTGAGGCCAACTTGGTTGAAGAGTTCCAGGATAGCCAGGGCTATTACACAGAGAAACCCTGTCTCGAAAAACCAGACAAAAAGAAAAGTAACATAGGTGGTGGTGGTGGTGGTGGTGGTGGTGGTGGTGGCGGCGGCGGCGGCGGCGGCGGCGGCGGCGGCGGCGGCGGCACAGAACTTTAATCTCAGGGAGGCAGAGGCAGGGGGATTTTTTTTTTTTTTTTTTTTGAGTTCCAAGGCATTTGTATTTATTCTGTGTGGGATTGAACACGCCACTGGACTTGCCCAGAGATCGGAGGATAATGCTGAAGTTGGTTTTCTTCCTTCTACCCTGTGGGTCTGGGAGACCAAATTGATGTCATCAAGGTTGGCAGCAAGGACCTTTCTTTACTCACTGATTTTCACCCCCCCCCCCATCTTAATTGATTTTGAGGGTTTTTTGTTTGTTTGTTCGTTCGTTTGTTTTTCCGGGCAGGGTTTTCCTGTGTAACAGTTCTAGCTGTCCTGGAACTATCTCTTGTAGACCAGGCTGGCCTCAAACTCACAGGGATTCGCCTGCCTCTGCCTCCTGAGTGCTGGGATTAAAGATGTGCCACTACTGTCTGGCCCAACTTTTTGAGTTTTTAAGAAGTTATTACTGATGTGACTCTGGCTGAGTCTCTGTAGAAACTAGGCTATCCTTGTGATCCTCCTCCTGTCTCTCTGACTTTTCACGTGCTGGGATCATAAAGCATATGTTAGCATGGTTGCTTAGTGGTTTTTTGTTTGTTTGTTTATTTGGTTGGTTTTGGAGACAGGGTCTCTCTGTGTAGCCCTGGCTGTCCTAGAACTAACTCTGAATATAGACCACTGTGGCCTCGAGTCAGAGATTCACCTGCCTCTGCCTCCTGGGTTCTGGGATTAAAGATGTGCACTGCCAGCCACCATGCCCACTATCATTACATTTTTATTTTAGTACCTCAGCCTAAAGTGTGTAAAGCTAGAGGATTTGTTAGGTTCTTCTTAACACTAGATAAGAAAGATTGGTAGGAAGGGACGTGCACTCTGCGCGGCAGACTATCTGCTGTGCCTGATGATCTGGGGGCCTTCTTGAGGACATTTCTTTCTCTTGCTTCCTAGGCAGTTTGTGGTTTCTTGTTTTATTCCATGGGTTATAAATATCTTTGGGATGATGATGCTGTCTCAGCTGGCCATGGCTTGAGTCCTTTTAGCTTCTGTCACTACTTTATAGCAGGATAGGGTGTGTCCTGTCTGTAGCCTATCTCCAGAACAGATTGTCTTCCCAGAAGGCTCAGTATCCTTTAGTGGAGTTATTTTTAGAAGCCAGTTGTATTCATTGACACTTGATGCTAAGCTTGACCACAGCAATTCAATATCTAGGACTCATGGTGGAAAGAGAAAACCAACTGCCTGTCCCCTGACCCACACATTACAAAAACTAATATAATAAAGGAAATTTAAGAAAGAGGAATTAGAAGCCATAAAAGGTCCTGTCTCTGTTTTTAACCATTATGGCTAATATAATCACTGTAAGAAATCAGAAGACTTTGATCTTTGTTTTTTGAAACAAGAATTTATTCTGTAGGGGCTGGAGAGATGGCTCAGTGGTTGGGAGCACTAGCTGCCCTTCCAGAGGTCCTGAGTTCAATTCCCAGCAACCATATGAGACCTGGCACTCCCTTCTGGCTTGAGGGCACATATGGAAGGAATGCTGTACACATAATAAGTAAATAAATATTTTAAAAAAAGGAATTTATTCTATAGTGGAGGCTAGTCTGGTACTCACTGTGTAGCTAGGCTGACTAGAACTCAAGGTCATCCTTCTGCCTCTGCCACCATGTGTTGGGATTATGGTCATGAACCACCACACCCACCTCCTTTATTTTATTTTATTTTATTTTAAGTACATTTCAATACACATGCACTTTGTACAAGGAAGCGTCACCATGATTTAAAATTTCAAATGTCTAGGAGGAAGAAAGAAAACGACAAGAGGAAATGGAACGCCAGCGCCAAGAAAGAAGATACATTTTGCCTGATGAACCAGCCATAATTGTACATCCAAACTGGGCTGCAAAAAGTGGCAAATTTGATTGCAGCATCATGTCTTTGAGTGTCCTTTTGGATTACAGGTTGGAAGATAACAAAGAACATTCATTTGAGGTAATATTAAAGTTTAATTAGGATCAAAATAATACCTACAGTTGTGACTGACTCTTCAATGTATTAAATTCCTTGAGTTTTTCTTTGTTTGTTCCCATTGTTTGTGTTTTTGGTCACCATCATTTATTATGAGAAAGTCAGATTTGTCCTCTAAGGTCTCTTAATAGACACAATAGACACAAACCTTTTCTTGTTTCATTCCTGGAGTGTGGTTTTGTCCTCCCTTCCTTTTTTTTTTTTCTGTGAACTAACAAGTCTAAATTATTCTTTGTTTTTCATTTTGTGTTTTGGAGACTGTTTCTAGTAGCCCTAGCTGATCTTGAAGTAGCTTTTATTTGTGTGGTTGTCCTGTCCTTGTGTGTGTCTGTGCATGGCAGGTGTGCCTGATATGTTCCCTGCATCTATAGTTATAGATGTTTATCAAGCACCATGTGGGCCCTGGGAACCAAACCAAACTCCCGAAGGGCAGCCATTGCTCTTAATCACTTATTCATCGCTCCAGCCCCTACTTGTCTTTAAAAAGAAGCCAAACCGGGCGATGGTGGCGCACGCCTTTAATCCCAGCACTCGGGAGGCAGAGGCAGGTGGATCTCTGTGAGTTCGAGACCAGCCTGGTCTACAGAGCTAGTGCCAGGACAGGCTCCAAAGCCACAGAGAAACCCTGTCTCGAAAAACCAAAAAAAAAAAAAGAAGCCAAATGATGGTGGCACATGCCTTTAATCCCAGTACTTGGGAGGCAGAGGCAGGAGAATATCTGTGAGTTCAAGGCCAGCCTTGTGTGCAGAGCGAGTACCAGTACATCCAAGGTTACACAGGAAACCTTGTCTAGAAATTAAAAAAAGAAAGTTCTTTTGAAGATATTTATTTATTTAAAGGGTCTCCCTGTGTGGCAGTTGCTGGCCTGAAACTCATAAATAGACCAGACTGGCCTGGGAAGCCACAGAGTTTTGCCTGACTCTGCCTCCCAAGAGCTGGGATTAAAGGCGTGCACCACCACAAGTAGTTATTTTGAAGATTTTCATGGTCCTCACATTATTCACATCCACTTTTATAGCTCTTGATTTTTTCTTTATCGCCCTCATAAAATATTACAGCTCTCTATAGGTATAGAAAATAAGTGTGGTAAGATAGTGCTTGATAAATGACTAGCTGCTGGATTTATTCAGTATTTGTATTGAATTTGCCTAGATTAATGTTGGTTTCTTTTTATAGGTTTCATTGTTTGCCGAACTTTTCAATGAAATGCTTCAAAGAGATTTTGGAGTCAGAATATACAAATCATTGCTCTCTCTTCCTGAGAAAGAGGACAAAAAAGAAAAGGAGAAGAAAAGCAAAAAAGACGAGAGAAAAGATAAAAAAGAAGAAAGAGATGATGACATTGATGATCCAAAACCAAAACGGAGAAAATCAGGCGATGATAAAGACAAAAAAGAAGACAGAGATGAGAGGAAGGTCTGTAATTTCCAGGATAGGCAACAACAACTGAGAAATGTTCAGTTCCAGCCTCCAAACAAAAGTCAAACTAAAAGTCTTGAATATTGTGTTGGATGTTTGAGTCGGATCATATGATACTCTGCCTCAAAAACCTAGAGAGCTGGGTATAGGGCCACATCTGTAATCCCATATGTCAAAGGGGGGAAGAGGAGATTCAGGAGTTCATTTCCAACCTGAGCCATATAGCAAAGCCTAATTTAATATCTGTAACTAATTTTATGATTTGTTTTCATCCTTTCCTCTCTTCTTCTGTCTTCTTATTGTAGTGTGTATGTTTTGCCTGTATGTGTATTTATACTGTGTGTGTGTGTGTGTGTGTGTGTGTGTGTGTGCGCGCGCGCGCGCGTGTGCGCATGCACTGGCCTCAGAAGTCAACAGTGAGTGTGGCTCGCCTGAGATTGAAGTTATAGACGGTTGTTAGCTGCCATGTAGGTGTCAGAGGGATTTCATGTAAGGTCAGTCATTGCTCTGTATGTCGCTGACTCTCTAGCCCTTCTTCCTTTTCTGTGTTTCTCTCTGTCCTTTTGTCTTTCTTGCTGTGAGCTGGGACCTCCTTATTCTCCAGGTGCTCAGATTACTGCCATGCCAGCCATGCCATCCTTGAGTAGGTTATTACTGTTGAGCAATCTATAATCGGACTTGTTACAAATACATCCATTTAGTGAACTTATGTTTATTTGTCTGTCTTGTCATGATATTGCTTAGTTTTAAGGCATCTTAAATTACAGAAAGAAGAAAAAAGAAAAGAAGATTCTAAAGATGACGATGAAACCGAAGAAGATAATAATCAAGATGAGTATGACCCGATGGAGGCGGAAGAAGCTGAGGATGAAGAAGATGGTATGTAGTAGATGACCTTGGGGCTGTAGAATGGACTAAATATTTTATGCTTTTTGAGTTTTTAGAAATTTTCTTGTTTTTGTAAGACCTTCTCTTACTACATAACTGATACTGGCCTATGTAGCGCAGGTTGACTTTGGATGATGCTCTTTGCCTCACTATCCCAGGTGAGAGCTGTGTTTCAAGCTCATCCTATCACACCTGGCTGTTCTTTTGTTTGTTTTTGTTTTTTGAGTCAAGAGTTTCTCTGTGGTTTTGGTGCCTGTCCTGGAACTAGCTCTTGTAGACCAGGCTGGCTTCAAACTCACAGAGATCTGCCTGCCTCTGCCTCCCAAGTGCTGGGATTAAAAGCGTGAGCCACCACTGCTTAGCCTGGCTGTTAATCTTAATTAATAATTAAATACTTAATGGCATATGCCCTTTTTTCTTTCATTGGTGTTTGTAGTATTATAGTTACTTTTAGGATATTTACTACTATGACGCCTATGGAAACCAGGACAGCTGTTAGGAGTTGGTTCTCTCCTTTCCCATGAAATCTGGACATTGAACTCAGGTTATCAGCTTGCGAGGCTAGTGATTTATCCACTGAACCATCTCACAGGCCCTTGCCACTTCTCAGTCACTCTGAGGTCCTTAAACCTGCCACTTAATATTCTTCTGTTAGGAACTTGGCACTGACAGTCTCTTCTGCCAGCCAATTCAAAGGTCTATCCTCGGGGCTGGAGAGATGGCTCAGTGGTTAAGAGCACTGACTGCTCTTCCAGAGGTCCTGAGTTCAATTCCCAGCAACCACATGGTGGCTCACAGCCATCTATAATGAGACCTGGCGCCCCTTTCTGACATGCGGGCACACATGGAAGGCTGTACACATAATAAATAAATCAAAAAAAATTAAAAAAAAGTTTATCCTCTTGACATCCTCGTATCTCAAATCTGCTCAGCTCTTACTTTCTTGCTGAAGCCTATTCTGAAACAAAGCTTATGTAAAATTGGTTCGTAGAGTTTACAGTGTGGTCTACAATGTAGCATTATTTTACTTATGTCTTTTTTCACACTTGTTTAGTACTTTAAAAAAATTTTAATTTAATGTGTATGTATTGCCTGCATGTGTGTCTGAACCTCATGCATGCCTGGTGCCTCTGGGAGTCAGAAGAGGGCATTGGCCCTCCTGTTCCCGAAGTTACAGTAAACCACCATGTGGGTGCTGGGAATTGAACCTGGGTCCTCTGCAAAAGCAACAATTGCTTTTTTAAAATGCTGGCCCATTTCTTCAGTCCTAGAAATGAGTTTTAACAAATAAAAATTTGTTCTCACGCCGGGCGGTGGTGGCGCACGCCTTTAATCCCAGCACTCGGGAGGCAGAGGCAGACGGATCTCTGTGAGTTCGAGACCAGCCTTGTCTACAAGAGCTAGTTCCAGGACAGGCTCCAAAACCACAGAGAAACCCTGTCTCAAAAAAAAAAAAAATTGTTCTCACTTAGTGTTTGAAATGGTGATTAATCTTATTAGTAATCAAAAGGGTAGAGAACAAGATGATATGTGTTAATTCATCAAATTGACCTAATTATCCAGACCTGTTTTGACAGATCTTTAATCCCAGCTGTTTGGAGGATTAAGGCAGGGATATCATGAGTTCAGGGCCATCTTGAACAAGGTCTTAAGAGCCTAAGAATTGATAGTTTGCCAAGCATAGGAAAAGCTTCAGTTTAATCCTCAGAACTGGAAAAATGAATTTTTTGTCAAACTTATGATGTTCTTTTAGCCAGGTGGTGGTAGCGCACGCCTTTAATCCCATCACTCAGGAGGCAGAGACAGGTAGATCTCTGTGAGTTTGAGGCCAGCCTGGTCTCCAAGAGCTAGTTCCAGGACAGGCTCCAAAGCTACAGAGAAACCCTGTCTTGGAAAACCTTTAAAAAAAAAAAAAAGATGATCTTTTGTATTTCTAGGGATCACATTTGATACCTTATGCATGATAGACAAACATATTCCCAACCAGAAAAGTAAGATTTTCTTTTAAAAGGTACAAGTTTTTCAAAGATATATGTGCCTGTTACCTCAATACTTTGTAGGCTGGGTAGGAGAATTGCTGTGAATTAAATGCTAGCCTGTGCTATATGATGAGACTCTATCTCAATTATTAAAAAGTATATTGTAGGGGCTGGAGAGATGGCTCAGAGGTTAAGAGCACTGGCTGCTCTTCCAGAGGTCATGAGTTCAATTCCCAGCAACCACATGGTGGCTCTCAACCATCTATGATGAGATCTGGCGCCCTCCTCTGGCATGTGGGCATACATGAAGGCAGACTGTTGTATGCATAATAAATAAATAAATCTTTAAAGAAAAAAAAAGTATATTGTAATTTTTTTTTTTTTTGAGACAGGGTCTCTTTACATAGCCCTAGCTGTCCTGGATCTAGCTCTATAGACCAGGCTAGTCTCAAACCCTTAACAATTCTGCTTGCCCCTGCCTCAGAGAGCTAGAATGAAATGTGTATGCCACCACACCCAGAATGTCCTCACCTTAAACTTTGAGATTTTGTATTACATTGTGTGTTATGTGTGTACTCATGTTCAGGTGAGAAGATAACTTGCAAAAGTCAGTTTCCCCATATGGGTCATGGGATTGAACTCTGTTACACTAGGTGACAAGTACCTCTGCCTGCTGAACAATCTCTCTGGCCTCCTCTTTTGTTTATTCTTTGTGAACATGCTAATGTGTGAGTGCAGGCACACACTTGCGGATCAGAGGACAGCCTTGGATTCTTTTTTTTTTTTTTTTTTTTTTTTTTTTTTGTGGTTTTCTCAAGACAGGGTTTCTCTGTGGTTTTGGAGCCTGTCCTGGAACTAGCTCTTGTAAACCAGGCTGGCCTCAAACTCACAGAGATCCGCCTGCCTCTGCCTCGCGAGTGCTGGGATTAAAGGCGTGCGCCACCACTTCCCGGCCTTTACCTGGTTTTGAGACAGTCTTTTTTTGTCTGTTTGTTTATTATGTATACAGTGTTCTGTCTGCATGTCTGCCTGCCGGCCAGAAGACAACACCAGATCTAATTATAGATGGTTGGGAGCCACCATGTGGTTGCTGGGAATTGAACTTAGGACCTTTGGAAGTACAGCCAGTGCTCTTAACCTCCAGCCATCTCTCCAGACCTGAGACAGCCTTTTTATTTGCCACTGCCTACCCTGGACTGACTGACCCAGGAGTGTTCAGGCTGTCACGTCTGGCTTTAGATGGGTCCCAGGGATCCAAACTCAGGTGCTATGCTGCTTCAGCAATGCTTTACTCACTGAGCCTTCGCTCCACTCCCAAGATTCTCCATTTTTATGTATAAAGTTAATCATGCAGTGGTATACACCTTGGATTCTCAGCACTAAGGAGACTGAGATAGGGTGAGAACTAGTTTGAGGCTAGCTTGTATTATATAATGATACCAGCTGTTCAAAGAAACAAGGGGAAAATGTTATGTGTGTGTTTATAAATGGGCTGAAGAGATGACTCTGTTGCTAAAGTGCTTGGTGTGTAAGCATAAGGACCTAAATTTGAGCCCTTAGTACTCACATGGCATTGTAATAGCTGCCCTGGGAGGGTAAAGACAGGTGGGTTCCTGGAACTCATGAGCCAGCCTAGCCCAACCAGCAAGAAACACTGTCTCCATAAGATGGAGAAGAGTTGAAGACAGCACCTGACATCAGCCTTTGGCCTTCACATGCACAGGATAAATGTACACACATACACTCTTATGTGTAGAAACTGGTGGGTTTGATTTGATAAAACAATGTTTCCTTCTCATTTTTTTTAATTTCCTCTTATTTGTATGAATATTTTGCTCACATACATGTCTGTGTATTGTATACCATGAACTGGCAACTGCCTTGTGGGAATTCTTAAGTTTCCTATTGCTTTTTTTGTTTTTCTTTTGAGACAGGGTTTCTCTGTGTAGCCTGAGTTGCCCTGGAACTCTTCCTTGTAAACTAGGCTGGCTTTGAACTCATAGAGATCCTCTTGGCTCTGCTTCCTGAGTGCTTGGATTAAAGGCCTGTGCCAGCACCACCAGGCTGCTTCTTGAGTTTTCTTAACGTTTCCTTATAACACCAATTTTTTTATAGGATTTTTATAGACCTGTTATCTTTTGAAAACTTACGTATTGGAAAAGCGCATGAATAAATGTTTCCTCTTTCACACTGGCTTTACAGAGAGGGAAGAAGAGGAAATGAACAAACGAGATGACAAGAGAGATGTCAACCGATACTGCAAGGAGAGACCCTCGAAAGAGAAGGTGGTTTTTTTGTTTTGTTCTGTTTTGTTTTTTGCTGCTGCTTCTTCATTTTCCTTTATTTTCCCATTGGATAAGGTATTTATTCAATAGAATATGGCACACGCCTTTAATCCCAGCACTCGGGAGGCAGAGGCAGATGGATCTCTGTGAGTTCAAGGCCAGCCTGGTCTACAAGAGCTAGTTCCAGAACAGGAACCAAAAACTACGGAGAAACCCTGTCAAAAAAAAGAAAAAAAAAAAAAAAAATAAGTGATTTCCTTACCCTGCATTTACTGATTTGTGTTTGTCACGGTTTCTTTTTTTCATACTGATATAAAATCCACTCATTTTAGCTAAAATGAGCTAGATCAGTGCTTTCATACAAACAGAGCCTTGATTTCTCATTCTTCCATGATAATAAACTGCATGCCATATTTTCTGTTCATTCTAGGAAAAAGAGAAGACTCAGATGGTCACAGTTAACAGGGATCTATTGATGGCTTTCGTTTATTTCGATCAAAGCCATTGTGGTTACCTTCTTGAAAAGGATTTGGAAGAAATACTATATACTCTTGGATTGCATCTTTCTCGGGCTCAGGTAATCGATCTTGTGAACTTAAAAGGAATTTTTATAACATCTTTTTTTTTGTGGTACTTAGGATAGAAGCTAGGGTCTTAATCATAGCTAGACAGGTTCTTCCACTGTTATATCCATAGCTCAGAAACTTTTTATGAGGTTACCCTTCCAAAAGGTAAGACAGTAGAAATAAATTAATTTCATTTATCTGATATCATAAATTCTACCTATCTTTCCTGAAACAAGTGCCTCCCTTTGTTGCTCAGGCTAACTTCACTTTTGTGGCAATCCTAGCTCAGCCTCTTAAAGCCACCTGGTTGGCCTTTTACCTTTCTTTTTAATCCAAATGTTCTAGAATATTAACTTTTCTAAAGAAACTATTTTTGGGGCCAGCAAAATGTCTCAGTAGGTAATGGCACTTGTTAGTGAACTCGATCATCTAAGTTTGATCCCTGGGACCCAAATGATAGGATAGAGCCAGCACCTGAAAGTTTACTTCTCACCTCTGTGTGCTTAAATATGCACACACACAATTTGCCTTTTAGAGAAGTTATCACAGGGCAGTGTTGGCGCACACCTGTAGTCCCTGCACTTGGGAGGCAGATGAAGGCGGATCTCTGTGAGTTCAAGGCCAGCCTAGTTTGCAGAGCAAATTTCATGAAACAAACAAACAAAAACCCATAATCTTTGGGGCTGGAAAGATGAGTCAGTGGTTAAGAGCATGCACTGCTCTTGCAGAGAACCCACAGTTCCTAGCACCCAGGACAGGTGGCTGAAAACTGCCTGTAACTCTAGTTCCAGGGTATCTAATACCATTCTTATGGCCTATTCAGTTTCCCACATACATGTGTGCACACTAACATACAAACATAAAAAAAATTTGGTTTTTGTTTGTTAAGTTGGGTTTTTTTGTTTGGTTGGTTTTTATTTGGCTGGTTTTTGTTTTGAAGCAGTATTTCTCTATGTATCCCTAGCTGGCCTGAAACTCTGTGTAGACCAGGCTGTCCTCAAAACTTTCCTGCCTCTGCCTCCCGAGCACTGGTATTAAAGGCATGTGCTCAGCCTGATTCCATTTTTTAAAGGCAGTTTTTACAGCCTGGCTGTGGTGGTGTACGCCTTTAATTCCAGCACTCGAGAGGCAGAGGCAGGTGAATCCCTGTGAGTTTGAGGCCAGCCCTGATCTACAAGAGCTAGTTCCAGGACAGCTAGGACTGTTACACAGGGAAACCCTGTCTCAAAAAAAAAA
>NC_022028.1:35410635-35412369 GCF_000317375.1 Microtus ochrogaster | reverse complement strand
TGTAGACCAGGCTGGTCTCGAACTCACAGAGATCCGCCTGCCTCTGCCTCCCAAGTGCTGGGATTAAAGGCGTGCGCCACCACCGCCCGGCCTGACTAGAATTTTAAAACATACAAGAGAAAACAGACTTATATCATTGTTTTTACAGCTGCTTAATATTCTTTCATATGGATGTTTCATAATTGACATAATTTTTCTATTGCTGGTAGATTTTTTATAAAGAGGGGGCGTGAGACAGGGTTTCTCTATATATCCCTGGCTATCCTGGAGCAGCAGAGATCTGCCTTCCTTCACCTCCCAAGTGCTGGGATTAAAGTTGTGCAGCACCATGCCTGACTTTCAGATGGTTTTTTTTTTTGTTATTCAGAATTGAATTATACTTTAAAGTTTGAGTGAGTGTTTTTATCACATCTGTAATATTAACACTTGAAAGGCTTAGGCAAGAGTATTGTGGGTTCAAGGCCAGCTTGAGATAAATAGCAAGACTTTGTCATAAAAAAAAACCAAAACACTGGGCAGTTCATGGTGGCACACGCCTTTAATCCCAGCGTTTAGGAGGCAGAGGGTGTCAGACCTTCTGTGTGCCTGAGATAAGCCTGATCTATAAAGGACATCCAGGGGTTCAGAGGGAAACCCTGTCTCAGAAAAATACAAAGCAAAACCAAAAATAATCCAAACAACAACATAAAAAATACACTGGGCTTGTGAAACAACTCATTGGGTTGGGGTTCCTGTCTCCAAGTCTACTGCTGTGAGTTGAATCCTGGGGACCCATGTAGTGGAAGCAGAGAGTTGATTCCTACAGGATACCCTCTGACTTGTAGATGAGTGTCACAGCACATGTGCATGCACACACACATCTAGAAAATAAACACAAGTTTTTTTTTTATAATAAGTGATTAATTTATAGAGAAAACACTTAAAACTGCTCTGGACTGACAGCTGGGAACCTGCATAGGACTGAACTAGACTGTCTGAATGTAGGTAGCAGTTGTATGGCTTGGGCAGTTTTTTGGACCACTGGCAGTATAACCAGGATTTATCCCTAGTACATGAACTGACTTTTTGGAGCCCATTCCCTGTGGAGGGAAACCTTGTTCAGCATAGATACGGGGCTGCGGGGAGGTGGGAGAGCATTGTGCTTGCCTCAGCTTGATGTGCCAGAATTTGTTGACTCCACATGGAAAGCTTTATCCTCTTGGGGGAGTGGATGGGTGGAGGGCTAGGAGGAGGGGAGGGAGGGAGAACTGGAATTGGTACCTAAAATGAATAAAGATAGTTTTTATGTTTATAAAAAGACTAAATACTCTAAACTGAATTATGGTTATATATAATAATAGTAGGTAGCTGAGAAAATGATGACAGTTGATGCCTATTTTTGAAAATTACAACACAGTTCTGGGAGAATTAAGAAATGTGCTTCAGGGCTGGAGAGATGATGCGGTAGTTAAGACCATTTGGATTCCCTTCCTAGTGCCCACATTAGGTGGTGCGCAGCTGTTGGAACGCCAGTCCAGGAGTTCCTACTCTCTCTTCTGGCCTCCTTAGGCACTTGAAACATGTTTGTGCTGCACAAACATGCAGTCAAAGACAATCTTTTGCTGGGCGGTGCTGGCGCACGCCTTTAATCCCAGCACTTCGGAGGCAGAGGCAGGCTGATCTCTGTGAGTTCGAGACCAGCCTGGTCTACAAGAGCTAGTTCCAGGACAGGCTCCAAAACCACAGAGAAACCCT
>NC_022028.1:35408262-35410320 GCF_000317375.1 Microtus ochrogaster | reverse complement strand
AAAAAAAAAAAAAAAAAAAGAAAGAAAGAAAAGAAAAAAAGAAATATGCTTTAGAACTGGGGGGGGGATGGGAGGCAGGGAGGAGGTGGAAATTTTTAAGTAAAAATAAAAAATAATAAAAAAAGAAATATGCTTTAAGCTGGAGATCTAACTTGGTAACAGCCATTACTCAAGTCTGAATGAGGCTCTAGCTCAGTGTTTCAGTGAATAGAGTGTTTACATCTTATTTATTTACTTGCTTACATAATAGGTAAAGAAGCTTCTCAATAAAGTAGTACTCCGAGAATCTTGCTTTTATCGGAAATTAACAGACACCTCTAAAGATGAAGAAAACCAAGAAGAGTCAGAGTCACTGCAGGAAGACACACTAGGTTTGATCCTTTAACATTTGGGGCCTTCTTTTGTTTAGATTGGTTTTGGTTTTATTGTTTTTTGGGTTTTTTTTTTTTTCCAGATAAGTTTTGATCTAGCCTGTGCTGGCCTTGAGCTTAGGATTCTTCTGCCTTAGCTGTAGACTGAAGTTTCTGTTCTGCTTGGTCCTGCAGTCATTCAGTCCCAAAGAAACACAGACTTATTCGTTATAAACTGCTTGGCCTATTGCTCAGGCTTATTATTAACTAGCTCTTACAACTTAAATTGACCCATAATTCTTTTCTGTTTAGACTAGTATCTTGGTACCTTTTATCAATGTGGTATTCTCATCTTGCATTTTCTGTGGCTGGCTGATAGCTGACTCTCTGCCTTTCCTCTTCCCAGAATTCTAGTCTGGTTGTCCCTCCTATACTTGCTGCCTGGCTACTGGCCAGTCAGCACTTTACTAAACCAATATGAGTGACAAATCTTTGCAGTATACAAGAGCATTATCCCACAGCATTTAGCCACTTGCATGCTGAAATTACACTAGACACTGGCCAGATCTTGCTCTGTTTTTTTTGTAACTGTATTCTTCATAAGTTGCTAAAGAAAAATGTTTTTATGTTCTAGGAAACAGATTATTACTCCCAACACCAACAGTAAAACAGGAATCAAAAGATGGAGAAGAAAATGTAGGACTTATTGTATACAATGGTGCAATGGTAGATGTTGGAAGTCTCTTACAAAAATTGGAAAAGAGCGAAAAAGTAAGAGCTGAGGTAGAACAGAAGCTCCAGTTACTAGAAGAGAAAACAGGTGAGGATAATGTTGGCTGTGCTGGTGCTTTTAAATTACTTATATGGCATAGTCAATGCATACGTACAAATAAGCCATACCCTATCAGTTTGTCTAAGCAACATACAGTTTTACTGTGTATGTATGTGTGTGAGAGAGAGAGTGTGTGTGTGTGAGAGAGAGAGAGAGAATCTGCCAAGGTAGGGCCATCAGATCCCAATCCCTTGAAGTTACAGGCAGTTGTGAGCCATCCCAGCGTGGTCCTTTGCAAGAGCATCAGGTATCTTACTTACATCATGAGCCATTTTATCAGTGCCCTGGCTTTATTTTTCATTATTTTTGTTGCTCTGCTTTGTAAGATTCGTAGCTTTTGTATCAGATTTTGAGACAGGCTCTTACTGTGTAGCTTCCCAAGTACTGGAGTTCTAGGCATGAGACACATACCACCTAGCTAGCCTGTTTGATCTTTTTTAACTTCTTCTAGAACCATGTAAGTTTTACCATTTTCTGTTTTCTCTAAATAGTCATCAAAAATGAAACCTGAGCCACGCACTCAGACAGAGGCAGGTGAATTTCTGTGAGTTGGAGAAATAGTCCACATAACAAATTCCAGGCCAGCCAGAAGAGCTATACAGTGAGACTTTGTCTCAGAACAAAACATAAAGGAACCTGAAATTAGAAGTAACCTAGTGCTTTATGGAACTCACTGTGTAGCCAGAGTTGAGGGTGCCTCTCTCTCAGCCTTATGAGGGCTTGACATTACAGCTGTGTGCCAGAGACCTGGTTTGTGTTGTACTTTAAAATTAATGAAGTTAATTTAACTTTTATAAACATTTCACAGAATTTTTTTTTTTTTTCTTCGAGACAGGGTTTCTCTGTGGCTTTGGAGCCTGTTCTGGAACTAGCTCT
>NC_022028.1:35404935-35408162 GCF_000317375.1 Microtus ochrogaster | reverse complement strand
GTAGACCAGGCTGGTCTCGAACTCACAGAGATCCGCCTGCCTCTGCCTCCCAAGTGCTGGGATTAAAGGCGTGCGCCACCACCGCCTGGCCATTTCACAGAATTTTTGGTATTGTGGAGGTTGTTATTGTGCCTTATGCAGTTTAAATAAATTTGCTGCTGTTGAGTTATATTCCTAAGTCTTCATTTGTATTTCAACTTTGAGGCATAGTTAAGTTACCTAAACTGAGCTTAAACTCATTCATTGACCAAGGCAGATTATAAACTTAGGATCTTCTTTCTGTAGCCTCCCTGAATAGCTAGAATTACAGGCCTTTATCACAGGTTTAGCTGATTTTGAGTTTTATAGCTCAAATTCTATTTTCTGTTACAAGTATGCATGTGTGTATATATGTGGGCATATGCACCACAGTAAGGTGGTCAGAGGATAACTTTTGAGAGTGGGTTTTCTTTCTACTATGTGGAGTCAAAATGTTATATTTTGAAATTTTTTTTTAACAGATGAAGATGGGAAAACTATATTAAACTTGGAGAATTCTAACAAAAACCTCTCTGGTGAACTCAGAGAGGTCAAAAAAGACCTTGGTCAGTTACAAGAAAACTTGAAGGTTTCAGAAAACATGAATTTGCAATTTGAAAACCAATTGACTAAAACACTCAGAAACTTATCCACAGTTATGGATGATATTCACACTGTCCTCAAAAAGGTTAGATACTTTGTCTTTTCTGTTTCTAAAATTGCTCCCTGGCATCTTCAATGTAATTGAATGCTATAGTCTTCATAGTCTCCTAGAAACAAGTAGTTACAGTATTCCCAGCATTTTAGCCTTCCAGAAAGTAACCAAAAGTAATTCCAGAGTAAATATTTGCTTCCCAAACTTGCCTACAGTATATAAATGATTTTTGTGTATATATTAACTGAATAAACCAAATATTTGGCTAGATTATAGTTACCTGGTGGCTAAGATCTGAGTTGACTGTCTCATACCACTAAAAGGAAAGAAAAATTGGGCAGCCATGTATTAAAATTAATTTATTGATATTTACCACTCAGTGACTGCTATTTTAAGGTAATTTGAGAGTAACAAGAGATTAATAACATACACTTTGCTCTTATTTTATAGGATAGCATAAAGAATGAAGACAGAGATCAGAAATCCAAGGAGAATGGATCAAGTGTATGATAAAATGCATTTGGTGATGGAGTGGTGTTATATAATGTACCATATAAAAATCATGATACAAGAATGTGTGAAGGCAATGCATGTTTGATTGTAATAGTGTAAACATGTTAGCTGAAATGATGTATAAAGTTTTATGACTGTGAGTCTGCTTTTGGAAATTGCCTGTAATTTCTAGCATTCAAATTAAATACTGAGTGGAAGAATTTTGCATTGCAAAATCTTTTAGGAAGAATTTTGTTATAGTTTTGACCCCAATAAAGTTCATCAGTTTAATTGACAGTAACATTTAATTACTAAATGTCATTTATTGAAATGTGTAGAAAGCTTGCTTTATTTATAGAATTGTTAGTTTTATAGTTCATTTTTAGTTTTGGTATAAATCATAAAACAGCATGCTGTTTAATATTTGCAACTTTTTTGAACTTAATATTTTCAGTCTTTAAATGCATTTGTTAAGAAGTTAATTCATAGACTGGGCCTGGTGGCACATCCCAAAAATCCCAAGATTTTGAGTTGTTAGGCCAGGCTGAACTACATAATGAAATGTGGTCTCAGAAACAATGCAGTTCCTCCAAAAGACACTGTATCTAAGACCCACAACTAAGAAAGTAATATAGAGCTAGCAATGTGCTTAGAGTTACATAAATTACTAGTCTTGACGGTACTGTTACTACACTCAGCTGTTTTACTTGCCCTGAATATTTCCTGTTTTAATTTTGAGAGTTAACAAAAAACAGTGGACATCAAATGTACAGTTTAGTAACAAGCCAGTAGGTTGTCAGTATGATTGATGCCTTAAGTTAAGTCATTAATTAAAAATATTTTTTTAATTAATCTGTGTACTTTCTTTAGAATTTTGGTGGATGCTTGAGACTTGAAAAGACAGGAAATATGATATACTGTACATCGATGGTTTTTAGTGTAGTAAACTTATTTTTCAGAGCACAGTTGTTAATATTGACAAGTTTCTTTCTATTTGGTCTTTCTATTGGATAGATGCTGCTGACATCTAGTTGGTAGAGCTCAGCATCCTGTTTTGTGGGATAACCCCAACAAGGAGTTATTCAAGCCCAAATGCTGATAGTGTTCAGTTTGAGAAAGAGGGCTAGGTGACATTGTGTGTGTCACATTATACTAGTGAAAGCACACTTCCGTCTAGGTATGGGAACATGCCTTTGATCTCAGCCCAGGTGCCAGAGTCAGGCAGATCTCTTAATGAGTTCATGGTCAACCTGGTTTATATAGCAACTAAAAGAACAGCTTGGGCTATGTAGAGACCCTACCTGGGCAGCAGGGGGAACAGAATTAAATTTGTTTAAGATAATTACAGTTTTTGAGTTAAAAACTAGAAAAAATGCCTATTGTCATAAAAAGAGGTGTTTATATTTTGTTTTGCTTTGTTTGATTTTGATGAAATAACGGTCAAATATTCACTATAGGAGCATATGATAATGTAAGGGCCATGCCAGCCAGTTATCTAAGCTAAGTAGAATCCACTCCACATGGCTCCTACAAGGGATTTCTTAACGGGCCCCAGATTCTTTTAAACCACCTTTTGTTTTGAATTGATGTTTCTTTTTGTGTGTGGAGGTTGTGTTTATAATTATATTATGATGTGTATAGGTGATTTGCCTGTATGCATGTCTCTGCAACGAAAAACATTCCTGGTGCCTACAAAGGCCAAAAGTGGGTGTTGGATTCCCTGAAATTGGAATTACTGGTGGTTATGAGCTGCCATGTAGGTGCTGGGAATTGAACCCTGCTCCTCTTGAAAAGCAGCAAACTGCTGAGCTATCTCTGCCACTCTCTTAGAGTTTTTCCCCCCAAGACAGAGTTTCTCTGTGTATCCTTGACTGTCCTCAAACTCCCTCTTGAACTCAGAAAAATCCAGCTGCCGAATGCTGGGGTTAAAGGCATGAGCTACCACCACCCAGCCAGGAATAATTTTAATTTATCCACATTACTGACTGATACATGGCTATACAGAGTCCACATGGGTTTTGTTTGTTTTTGTTTTTTGGTTTTTGGTTTTTTTTTTTTTTTT